>NC_137192.1:7788618-7851118 GCF_960531495.2 Zeus faber
AATCCCCGAAATTGCAGGTTGTCACCGGGCCTGAGACCGCCCGCTGTTCTGCATGTGGTGATTAATTTCCAATGGCGGCTTTTATCTATTTTTATCTCTAAAGATCCTTCTGCCCTCCCTCTCATGGAAGCGTCACGGGAGCACAATGCCTCTTCACCCACATGGCGAGAGCTCGGCTCCCCCAAATTTTTCTCATCCTTTTGTGACCACTGTTCCAACGGCGCCATGACCGATGACATCTGGCGACCGATCATCGTACCGTAGCGCTGCCTCGACTATAAATACACGCCCCGTTTGGCTTGATTTGGATATTATCCACCCACGGCATTGATTCCGGCTCCCGAGTTAACTGCGAGTGTTAGTAAGGATGTGCTTATCACCCATTGATCTTTTTAAATAAGGTGGTGTTGCTATGTTCCCAAATGGGCAGGACTTTCATCGTCTCATTCGAGCCACGTTTATCCAGTCAGTTGAGGCTTGTCACGGTAGATATATAAGACTTATATGATTTGGAATGCAGTTTAACCTTCGCACTCCATTATGGATGTTGAATGAACAGCAAATTACACTTTTTTGTAGGGTCTAGGGAGCAATTCTGATGTTGTGTCAATAATAGGGCAATGCATTCTGAGTCGCCTCTGCTGGTGCTGCTTTGTGGGCTGGACGTGAAAGTTCACCGCATCTGAGGGACGAAGTTTTAAGCTCCACGGTGCCGTTTGAAGTTGTCTCCTCTGCCCCCCTTCACCCTCCGGCCAGAAGGGCTCGTGCAGAGCTCCGACATGCATTGCTCTTTGAACCGTGAACCTCCAGTAAAGGGCAAAGCCGTGAAGTCAAACTGGCAAACCAGTTCACAGACGATCGATTTAAAAAAAGTTGTGTATGAAGTCGGTTGCAGAGCATTTGTGAAAGTAGTATTTCTAGTTGCCTGGACTACATAACGTGTTTGGTTTGGTGTGGTGCGGCGATCACGAAAAACCATCGAAACCCATTCAGCACTCTTCAGTCCAGTCTTGTGCCGAATCCGCACATCAGGTTTCCTTGTCCAGTAACAAGGGAGGATGGTTGGAGGTCGACGCTCAAAAACACGCCCCGAGATCTGGACATACTTGAGTCCCTGCTTCAGTCCGAGTTACATAAAGGCGGAGCTTCCGGTTCTGGGAGATGAAAAGCGTTCCTTTAATTGTTTCTGGCGACCTGCTCCACTTGGGAGGCACATCCAGCCCTGGCACCTCTCTGTCCCCGGGCCTCCTCACCGCCCAGGAGAGGGAGCCGGGCATTAGCACACACCTCGCTGCGCATCGGCCGGGGCCGCTGCCCGCCCCGTGGCACACTGACTCATCCCCTTCTCCTCACGGCGCTTCAGCCGGGGCTGACATTCCCATCAGCCTCTGCTCCTGCAGATGGCTCATTGCTCTGACACGCTGGTGAGTTGTCCAACCAATGAGGAACTTTTACCTCTGACTGAGTGGATGAGTGCTCGCCAAGAACAAATCGCTGCAGGACGCTTGAACTTATGGCCCATTTAGAGCCATTCTTGCTTTTTTAGCCCCACTCTTTCTCTCTCTCTCTCTCTCTCTCTCCCTCTCTCTCTCTCTCTCTAGAATCTCTCAATGAAATGGAATTCTGTTTCGGGTTTTTTTCCTGGCGGCATGGCAAAGTCAGAGCAGATTTCCTATCGGAAGTGCAGTTGACCCAGATGCCGTCTACTTCTGACCGCATCTTCTACTCTTCCTCCACTCCATTTATTCCATTAAATCCCCCTCTACTACAAGATATCTCTGTATCCCTGAGACCGCTGATTCCGGTCACAGCAGAGACATCACGAAAATTGTGTTTTTTTTCTGTATTTTTTATCATCGCGCATACTTTGGGGGGCCAAAATGTGGATGCTTCAAAGATGTGTATCGGGAACTTCAACAAACATCAAGACGAAATAAAAATGTAATTGAATTAAACAGCATGACTTATGCAGTGTACAGATACATAGCTATTCAATTAGTAAGGGGCAATAGTTGTTAATGCCTGCATCATGATATTTACATTTTCTCTCAGCGCCTTTAAATAAAAATAAGGAGATGGTTTTCACACAGACACATCACAAACAAGATTTGTGTTTTTATTACATGTATTCATTCCCCCAGATGGCCTGTTGTTGCCCATTTCAATAAGACTCGGTGTTCTGCTGTGGGAGCTGCCGAGTACAAAGTGTTCGCTGCTGCTGGCCTTCGCCCACCCAGGCTAACGCCTGGGATAAACAATGTCTGGCTATTCATCCATTTAAGATTTGGAATGTGTTTAAGAAATTGAGTAAAAACATTTTTTTTCATATAACCTTCGATGTCCCTGAGCTCTTGGGTTGGGCTCAGGGACATCGGCTGGGGAATTAAAAGGTGTGGCATCGACACCAAATGCTGTTATTGACAGCTGTGAGCCAGACCCGGTATTACGGTCATTTCAAAGTTGGGGTTGGGGGGGTCAGAGAAAGAGATTTATTCTGGGAAGTTATTTCTGGTATTTCCAAATCCAGGTGGTCTGGAATTCAAAGAAAACCTGTGGTATTTTCTAATCTGCTAATCAAATATGATCTTACACTGTCTGTGCCGGGTGTATAGTCCAAATCAAACCACACACTTAAAATGCCTATAGGCCTATTTTAAAATGTCAACCACTTTGGTCGTGTGACATTTGCTCATATTGAGCTCACATTGTGCTTGCATGCTATTACAAGGGCTGGATCATAGGTTGGCTATAGCTTTTCTTTTGTATACTGTAAGAAATACCTGCAAAATTCACCTTAAGTATCTTAATATTTGATCAAGAATGGGGAAAATGATTTCTTGTTGTCGTTATTGTTTTTACATAATATGAATTCAACAAAAAAAAGAAAAACAATTATATCTTTAATTTTGAAAGTGTCACCTGGTTCTGTTTGAACACTAATCTCTTATAATTAATAATAATGACAGATAGATAGATAGATAGATAGATAGATAGATAGATAGATAGATAGCAGCTCACATTAGAACAAATAGGTAAAAATATAAACTAATAAAAAAATACATATATTTATTTTTGCAATATACAAATATTATACCAGCTATTAGTGGTCCAGCCCGCAGTTGATAAAAGTATCTGAAAAACCGCAGTACACACAGACATGGTTGAGGTCTCTTTGGTAGTTTGAGCATGATTAATATCAAAGTATATTTAGAGCAGGAACGAGTGATAGACTTGTAATTTTACCAAAAGTAGACGAAAGTTCACGCGCCTTGATTAGTTTCAGGAGTGAGCCGCTTTGTGACATCATCATCCGAAGTTATATACTGTAAGTCCAAGCTTCATCTCTTGGAACTCATTGGCATCCAGCAGCCTGCGCCCTGTGGACTGCAAAGCGTTTGCTAGGCGTAGGCCAGTGACACTCAAGCCGAATGCGGCTCTTTTATGACTAGTTGAGGCTCTTTAAAGTGTTATTTAAAATATTATAAAAAAAAACCTCTAAAAGAGTATTTCAATACATTTGGTCTGAGATATTGTCTGTAGTATTCAAAACTGAATGTGCCATTAGACACATCAACCTATGACGGCTTGGAGAGAGAGCGCATCTATAGAGATCGGTTTCCAGGTAGTGATCAATGATCTGTTAACTGAGTGATCAATGGCTGATCACCTGGTTTCCACTGGCAATTTTATTATTCATTATTTGTATTTCATTATATTATTACCGTATATAACTTGTAACCTGGAGCCACAACTTATCACAGGACCGACTGCGCAACGGACGGCTTTTCACATTGCAAGCACCACAACAGCCTTAATGCAATTAATAAATAGGAACCTATTCTAGCGCTTTGTTTTCAGTGTGCGAGAAAATCTGTGTGACAGTGGGAAAACAATTTCAGCAAGAAGCTGGTAATAAAAACATGGTAATAATAATAAGGTAATGGTAATACTAATAATAAATTGCTAGTATTACATACACCATGCTTTTCATTCCTTTATAAGATATTACTAGTAGCCTTGTTTTAAAATGCATAATGGTTTGATGGAGGAAAGGGACGTTTCGGAAATGTGGCTCTTGCGAAAATATTTTTTGTTAATGTGGTTCCTGACCTGGGAAAGGTTGAGTACCACAACCCGAGCCAATGCTGTGTTTAAAGGAAACTCGGAAAACTGTCACTCGTGCTGAATTTTACAACACCCCGAAAACTGTAATCCGTCACAGAAGGCGTTTTCGCACCGCAGGAAGCTCTAAGAACCTTTCGAGGAACCATCCCTTTATTTTGTGCCCGCGCAGCATGATCCAGGAACGGACGTAATTGCTAAAACACTGTTCTTGAGGGACATCAGTGACGTACAGTAAGTGCACGGTGATTGGTCAAACACATGAGCCAGCGAAGCGACGTACTTAAAAGCATGTTTAAAACGTTGACAATAACTGACAACATTTGACGCTTCATTTAAAGCCAACACTGTGCTTATTTATGCACTATTTATTTCCAAAAAACTAAATCTACATTAAAAAAAACCGCTGTCCCTTCGCCCCGACTTTGATGTGGACACGGCGGACTCGGAGCAACCCTCGATCACGACAGGTTCTCCGCAGCGCGATGGAACCTCGGAAACCTGTAATACGTGCCAAATACGACTAAACAGGCCCCTGTGTATTGCTGCCTGCAGCTATATTTATTATTATTATTATTATTATTCCAATGCATATCATTTAGATTATAATAAGGTATCAAACAAAACCAAAAAAAGATCAAATGACAAAAAAAAAAAAAACAATACGATAGAAAATATATCTTAGGAAAATAAAAACCCAAATATGCATGTATGCATGGGTAACTGAATATTAATATTCGGGGGGGGGGGGGGGGTTGAACTCATTTCCACGGTAATCTGTGCAGCAGCGAAAGGGTGTGCGTGGGAATCTCCTCCCGGGCCCCGCCCCCCTCGTCAACGACGCACACACGCACCGCCTCGTCCGCCTCGTCCGCAGCGTCACTCCGCTCAGTCTCCCCCCGGTTGCCAGGCAGGGTGCGCCCGTACCCCACGGAGCATCCCTCTCTGCGCCGCTCCACCCCACGGGCAACATATCTTCTCTTCCTGCCGGGGTGTCGTCGCTCCGAGCCCCGATGTGGATGCGTTGCGGAGTCGGTCGGAGGAGAAGTGTCGGTTTGGGCTCCAGACGGGACCTGGTGTTTTACTTATTCTACCATGTGTAGAGCCCGGTGCTCCGCTCCACACACGGCGGCGTCCGAGGTGCTCGTGGAACGGCGTGACTGAACTGAAAAGACTGTACCAAAAAAAAAGAAAGAAAGAAAGAAAGAAAAGAAAGAAAAGAAAGAAAAGAAACTGCGCTGGAAAATGGTCCAGAACGTAATCTTGGTGTTTTTCCGTAGGAGGTTGAGCCAGAGGCCAGCGGTGGAAGAGCTGGAAAGTCGAAACATACTGAAACGTGAGTATTCGCAGAAACAAGTTTCAGGATATGTTGATTTAGCTATTTGTTTGTTTAGATCAATTTTTATTATCATCATTTTTTAAATGATTATGAATTATTATCTTGTTATTATCATTTCATTTTTTCTATATCTTTTTTATTCCTACATTTATTTATCATCGTTATAAGCTCACTGCTTGTCGTGCGTACTTTTATATTCGTGATCCAAAAAATGGCTCATATTATAAGGAGTAACATATATATTTTTTATACACATTTTCCAATATGCAAATATTTTTGTATATTATTAATAAATTATTATAATTAACGCGTTTTCAAATGCCTGCACGCACTTTGCTGTAATGATTAGTTCTCTCAGTTTCGATGACAAACTCGTGCATGGTTTATGTTTTTGCGTTGATGAACAGGCTCTAAAATAACCTGCAAAAAAGCACATTTCTCCCCCCAAAAAATGATTTCAACCCAAACTAAGTGCACCTGCTGCTCCTATTGTTAAAACGTGTGTTGAACCAAGCAAATATTAGATTACCCAACCCCAATAAAAAAAATATATATATATAGATCATAATGAAACACGTGTGTATTTATTTATTTATTGTTTGTTTATTATTTTTTATTTATTTTTTATTTATTATACAGTTTATTTATCTATTGTGTATTTAAGTGCCACACAAGCACAGCCACACCACCTGTGAGTCCTACTCTGCAGCTGTTCTTTTAATCTCTCTCTCTCTCTCTCTCTCTCTCTCCATCCTCCCTTATCTGAGGGAATGGTGTATTAAAGAAAAAAAAAAAAAAACATGAAACACTGGAACATTTTTTGCCATCAGGACACCATGCCCACATCAAGGCCAGAGGGATGAAAGTTTAATTTGAAAGCGCCACCCCCTCCACCTCCATGCACCGCTACAATCTTTGCAATGATTTTGGTCATGCTGCAAAGGCTCGATAAAAAACCCCACAAAGAAGGAGAGAGGTGACATTCGACAGATTCAGACACAGAGTGACAGCTGCCATTCTCGCTTTGAAGCTACCACACCAGCTGTATCGCACGAAAAATGCTGCAGCTCAGATCTGATGAGAAAGAGAGAGAGCGAGAGAGAGAAGTTAGTTAGTCAATTAGTACATAGTACATAATACATATTTACAATTTATACCATGACAATAATTTATCCTGTGCATCGTATCACATTTTGTATATTCTGTATATATATATATATTATTTTTTTTAATCATTTATTTACTTAATAATTTTGTCTACTTATTTATCATTACATGTCACCATGTTGCTGGTGCTCTAATTATGCCCCCTTAGAATATTAGCCTCCATGACGCTCCCTGCTCTTTCCTCTCTCTCTCTCGCTCTCTCTCTCTCTCTCTCTCACACAATCACACACACTCTGACTTTTCCCCTCCAAAGCTGACTGAAAGCCACTCCACGAGTCCCCGTCCCCTGGTACAACATTGATGCCGTTCATTATGAAACTGAGTCACATCTAAATGAGTTGTTAGTCACCCATCATTTATTTTCATTTCATTCCTGCGGAGAGTTGGACTTCACACACGAAAATCTATGACATGCTGCGGAATCTCCGCGCCCGATCGAGGCCCTGGGTCTGACAGTACGACCGCAAGTGACGCGATCGCATTTAACTCCCGTATTTATAAATAATGACGTTATAAACGTTAACGTTGGTCACCATATCCACTATCAATAAATCTCTTTTTATATAAGTGAATTGTGTGGGGGGTTTTTGTTTGCACTTTGCAAACAAAACTGAGTTTTAAACTCTCATTCATGGAACATTGTAAATGTCCAGCTGAGCAAACTACTCGCTGTTGTCCCGGAAAAAGTTCATCCACAGTCCATCCGACGGCCACTCGAGGGAGGATCCCACCGTCGGATGTGATTACGGATTCGGTGTGAAGTGAGCTTGACGGTTGAATTTCTTTTGTTTTGTATTTTTCTCCCAACAGAAAGAAATGACCAGACGGAGCAGGAGGAGCGGAGGGAAATCAAGCAGCGGCTCAACAGAAAGGTATGCGGCTCTGGAGGCCTGACGGGAATGAAACCATCCTACTGTACGCACACACACACACACACACACACACACACACACACACATATAGGCCCCAGGCTGTGCACATTTTATTTGATACTCTTCATCCACTGGGAATCTAAGTCCCTCCATCGCCTCTTGTCCTGCAGCTTAACCAGCGACCCACGGTGGACGAGCTGCGGGATAGGAAGATCCTAATCCGTTTCAGCGACTACGTGGAAGTGGCCAAAGCTCAGGACTATGACCGGCGAGCCGACAAGCCTTGGACCAGGCTGTCTGCCGCGGACAAGGTGTGTGTGTGTGTATTTATTTATTATTATTATATGATAGATGGATAGATGGATGGATAGATAGATACTTTATTCATCCCCGGAGGGAAATTGCCGTGTCAGCAACAGCTTGCACTGGAGAAAATAGGCAAAAATATTCCAAAATTGGTTGACTGTACACCATAAAATATGACAACATACACCAAACCTAAAGTTAAACAACAAAATATAACCAAAGAAATAACAGAACCACAATTTTAAAAGGGCAAAAAAATATAACCAAAAACATTTTATGATTGATTTGATTTTATATACAGGTACTGCTCACGTAACGACCGTGTGCCGTTCCTAGCACCAGGTCGTTAATCTAATTGGCCGATAAGAGAGGACCCGTGTTAATTCACGGTAAGGGGGGCGTGGCCATTGCCAACGCTAGTGTAGTGAATACTGACAGACTGCGGGAACGACACTGACAACGGTGATGAGATGAAATGTATACAGTGTATATAGTATACAGTATATATAGTATATATAGTGTATATAGTAATCACAGTGTATATAGTATGCTGTATATAGTGTATATAGTGTATATATTATATTTAGTGTATATAGTATATGTAGTATATATAGTGTATGTAGTGTATATAATGTATATATGTATATATAATGTATATATTACATATAGGGTATCTAGTGTAGTTAGTATATATAGTGTATATAATGTATATGGTATATAAAGGGTGATGCGCGATGAGATGCTTGATGCTGAGACGCCACGGTATTGTACTTAAGTAGAAGTACAATACCGCTTTTTTCCTTGTTAGACCAGCTCTCTGACCCGTCTGTACAATAGAGACTGGTCAGAGAGCTGGTCGTAAGTCTGAACGGTAGTTAAACAGGTAGGTTGTTAAGTGAGGAGTACCAGTATTTTACATATTTTACTAATTAATCTAATAATGATTAATTAGTAAAATATGTAAAACACTTATTATTATTATTATTATTATTATTATTATTATTATTATCATTATTACTATATTATGTGAATGTGGGTCGGTTCCATTGTTACTGTGGTCAACTCCTGTACAGTTCACTTCAATGCTGGCAACGTGCAAACACCTCCATCAAACACCTGTTCAAGGGGTGGCTCGGGGGCTCAAATGTGGCCGGCCAATCAACGCACATAGGTTCCCTTTGATAAGCCAGATAAGAAAAGCAGACAAGAAAAACGCACAACAGGCGTGTGGTTCTGGTCGTGTGGTCAACAGTGTGGTTTTCCCTGTAGCCCCGCCAACTTTCAGCCTCAACCAGTCACCATTTTCTCACTCACTTTCTGTCAATTTTCATATTGATCAACTGAAGAACGACTTAGATGAGGTGAGAAAATTCAGCCATTGGGTGAGAAATACCCAATGGGATAAAGTAATTGGAAAAAAAAAACCCCAATCATCAACATGATGGCTATGCAGTACCAGTGGAAAACAATGAGAGAATATTATCCAAATATATAGTTGTAAGATTTAAAATGTGATGGTGTTTCATTCTCCAGCCCGTTCCTAAATGAAAGAGACCCACAGTTCATGTGACCGGCTTCAGCTGTGTTCACCCTTCTCTTCTTCCATCCGTCACGACTCTGTATGTCTGCACGTGTGCGGACAGATGGGATTTGTTTTGCAACGTTCTTTTTCTTCCTCATTAACTTTTCTCTTACGTAAAAGAGAGTCTTGCGTGAAGCCTAACCTCAGATGGTCCTTTTTTTTTTTTTAATGAAACATCTGACGATGATTCTTCCATCCCAGCGCTTCCATCTGAGCGCTTCCAGCGTGCTGACATGCGACGGCCCCTGCCGCTTACGTTTTACGCTTACAGCCTATATATATATATTTTTTTTGTTCTTTTTTTTGCTTTCCGCAGGCAGCAATACGGAAGGAGCTGAACGAGTTTAAGAGCAACGAGATGGAAGTCCATTCCTCCAGCAAGCACCTGACCAGGTCAGTGGGGCTCTATCCACCATTACTCACCAGTGTCAGAATGAGTTTATTCCGACAAGAAGTACATTTTCACATCACAAAATAAAATAAGTAAATTAATTAATTAATCAATTGATTTGATTAATTAGTTAATTAATTCATAAACAAACTAATAAACAAATAAATGGATGGATGAATGAATACATGAATAAATAAATGAATTATTAATGAATAGATAGATAAAAAATATATAATAATAAAAAAGAAAAGCCAGAATATACAGAAATAGCCAAATGTAATAGGATAATATGCACATACTGTACATACATGATTGGTGTCAATAGATCTGGTATAAGTCAATACAACAGCAATACTGTGCACTTTACAAAAATTGTAATTGCAAATGATTCCAGTGTCATGGCGGTGTTGGCACAACAGCGTCATAAAACATGTGTGTTTGCGGGGCCTACGGGGAGGCTCCACCTCCACACGCCCTCCTGGAGATGGTAGAGCCACCACGCCCTTTTTTCGAGCTCACCCCTTCCCTTCCAGTGCTCACTAACGTCCGCGTCCGGACATCGGTGAGGTCTTCCAGAGTTGGCCCCGGGTTCTGGGTTGGGCTTACGTAAGAGTCCAGTTGCACCGCTCCGCAGGCTATTAATAGCACTCTGATTGATGAACTCCCGCAGTGTGGTTATTTCTGACCGTGTCCCTTTTTTTCTTTCCTTTCTTGCGTAGGTTCCACCGGCCTTAGCAAGGTTTCTTCTGTGAAGAGCTGCTGATACTTGGGGCTTTTTTCCCGTCCGTCGAGACCTTGCACGGAGTCTTCCAGTGCCCGGGGCCCTGCGGTCAGCGGGGCGTCCCGATGTTTGGGTGCAGTGTACCTCGGAGGCTACGTCCTTTAACAAAAGAAGAAACAAAACAAATAACGAGGAAAAGATAAAAGAAGAGTCGGAGCCGCCGAAAAAGCCGCTCCACTTATACTCAGAGGAAACATCTCCTTCAACTTTCCTTTCACCTTTGACGCTGTTTTTTTTTGTTGTTGTTTGTTTTGTTTTGTCCCCCCTCGACAGAAAATAACACAGGTTTTTTTTTGTTTTTTTTCATAAACTCTTTAAAAAAGACTCTTTTCAGAACACAGCCTTTTAAAAAAAACAAAAACGCTTTTTTCCCCCCGACGCCGGGGGGGTGGAGGATGTTGCATGTGACCGACTCCGCCCGTTCCCTTTCCGACTTCACGTCTCCCGTCTCCGCTGCCCGTTCAGTGGGTTCAGTTTCATATCAGCCGCATTAATGTTCCTGAACGCAAACTTTGTCTGCGTACAAGATGAAAAAAAATCCCTTTGTAAGCACTATTTATTGTCTGCACAATACAGATTTTCAATTTGTAACTAATCTGCTTTTTGTCTTGTTGTCCATTCGGCTCATCAATATCAGATTTAGGAGACAAAGGAAAAATAGAAGGTGGCGTCTGTTGTCCATTAAATAGCAGCTGAAGGTGGTTCAGATAGTTGACCAGCGCTGGGCAGAAGTATTTTTACCTTGTTTATTCATCTTCATCACGCAGCAACTGATTCCTTTAGCGGTCCTAATGCTAATCTCCACAATGAGAAGCTGTCACAACCAGTATTTATCACAAGATGAGATAGCGCTTCATTAAAAAGGGAAATCAGGTGTTAAAGCAGCCAAAAAAACACACAAAGAAAAAGAAAGATATGAATTAAAATGAGATGCACACATCTATCAACAGCAGTTAACATGAAGTAGCATTATTCCAACTGGTAAAAGAGTGCGCTTTGACTTGTTAAATGCTCTTATTCCCAAGAAAATGTGGACAATTGACCTAAATGGAGGCTAACTGACACTGCCCACATAGGGCTCACTACTTGGCATAGCGCTACAGGTTAGCATAGCGCTACTTCCTTTTCACTCTGTGAAGATGGGTGGATGGATGGATAGTGCACATAATGTGTTAAAATTAAATACAAATTAAAATTAGAATACAAATTAGAATTCGATAAAAATTAAAATGATAAGAAATAACACATAATATGGGTTATTTCTTATCTCTTTTTAATTTGTATTACTTTTTGACGGCACTGTTTGTTGCTTTTATTTGCTGTAACGCTATGAATTTCCCTCATGGAATGAATGAAGTGCCATCTGATCGGATGTGATCTGATGCGATGTGATCGGATGTGATCTGATGCGATTTGATCCGACGTGATGTGATCTGACGTGATGTGATGCGTTCTGATCGGATGTGATCGGATGCGATTCGATCAGAACTGACCTGATCTACAGAGGAACCCTTGTCTTTGGTCTTTCCATAGAGCCGGCGGAAACCTCCACGTCACCCGTGACGTGGAATACATCAAAAAAGAGCTCTTGACAGGCTAATATCCTACGTTGGCGCACCCCCAGATTAGCAGCGCCATTTTTAGCCACGCTTTGACATCAACGTGCACACGTCGTGTGATCCAGGGAGTTGGAGCCTGGCACGGCCCGGGCACCAGATGGCATCATCGCATGTACGTCGTACTGTAACATAAGGGCGTGTCGCTGCCGGGGACTAATGGGAGGATGAGTAACCGCCGGCTGGCAGCTCCGTGTGGGGCGTGGTTCGATGCTGTCCGGTCCCCGCCTCAGGGCTTCCTGCTGCACTCCGTGCGGGGCAGGGTCCTGGTGCGGGGGCGGGATGTCCTGACCCTGGATAGCGCTGTTATGTAACGACATCAACACGCACGGGGTCAGGTTTTGGGGGCCTGATGTATAATGTTGTTTTGGGGGCCCCTTTATTTGTCAAACTGTGGTGGCGGGATTTAACATTGAAATGCATCAGTCTGTTGCACTAAAGAGGAAAAGGGGCCAGATGCGTGAAGTAAAAGTAAAATAAATTAGGCCATTACACAGAATGAAAGGACGCTTGGCTACCAAGAGAGACATTTTAATTTCTAAAATAATAGTAATAATAACAATTAAAATAAAATACAATATATAAATTATTATTATTATTATTATTAATAATAATAATAATAATAATAATAATAATAATAAAGGCTAAAATGGCAGCTTGGGCGCCCCCTTGTGGTGGCCCCATGCAGACCGCACAGTCCGCGTAAAACCGCCGCTTGCGGTTGGTCAATCGACCAACTTCATCGATGTCATCCATGTGAGAAAAGGACTCGGCCTCCGGGGGAAACACTGCCTTCATCCAAAGAGCTGTAAGGTGAGCTGTCCAAGGTAAAGTGCAAATAACTGACCCGCAAACAGAACAAGCGATGAAACAGAGAAATATGCAGAGGAAATGATTAAGTCAACACAATAATGTGAAGAAAATGCAAATGCATTTTAAAGAAACTGCGTGCGATCGTATTCAACAGGACTTTTGGAAATATACCATCTATAACACACTGTATAGATTTTCCTCTAAATGAACGTTGTAAGGAGGACGAGGGAGCCCTTGCAATGCACTACTGCCCCCTAGTGTTCACCCACCGTAAGTGCATTGAGTGGGGGAGTGGGCGGGGCCATAAAAGGGGGGCGAGCTCAACTCCGGACGGGAAGTAAAAATCCGATATATTTTCACAGCTTGTTTTCGCAAGGGCTTTTTGAGCGGTTGCAAGCCTCGGACTGAAATGGCATTATCCTGATCGGTAGGAAAATTGAGCAACACAACGAACAACATCACGGTTCCTTGAGGAACAAAAAAGTGTCGAAGGTATATATTGAGTGTGCTAGAAATTGAGGCGGTAAATCGACTACAAGTCCCATAAGACATTGCGTCGACACTCATCCAATCACAGGGCCGTCATGTCTCCAAGCCGGCATCTCTGAACACGTGATCAAAATACCATGCGATGATTGGCTAAACGAATTTATGTATGTATACTAACAGCACAGAATTAACACTTTTATGGTGAATTTGTTTCTGGAAATTGTATTTTAAGTCTTTATATTAGACTTAATTAGAATGATATATTTCTAGAAAACAGAATAGGTTAGGTTAATAGTCTGAAAACAAACATTTTAAATACTCTTAATAATAATAATAATTATTATTATTATTATTATTGTTGTTGTTGTTTTTATTATTATTATTATTGTTGTTGTTGTTATTTTTATTATTATTATATCATCTATATTTCATATGTAGATAAGTAGTGACCATTACCAAAGTTAGGGGTCATAACTATGGTTTTGATACACTACTGTAGACTGGACCACACTTGTTTATGAAAAATGCCATTTGAGATCATTATGTTCCCACTCACCAGGTACTGAGGGGAGACACAACAAGGACAATGATCTATTGCCAGAACAAAAGTAAAAACAAACAAATAAATACATAAATACTAATAATATATTTTTTTAAAGTAAGTACTATAAAAAAAAGAACTCATTAGGAGAAGAATTTCAATGTCTGAAAACTGTGTGTGTGTGTAAATAGTTTGTGTGACCTTTTTTTTAGGACTTAAGTCTGATTTCAACCCATGTCAAGTCAGATTTCCCTCAGCGGACTCATACTTTGTGATAATTACTATAAGCATTACGAGTGTTAACATATTCATACCAGTACACAAGATTTACACAAACTAGGTGCGTTTATTTCATGTTTTCAACAGGGAATACAAACTTTATGGCAACATTCTTGACTCATGCACAAAATTTCAAAAAAGCCATCGGTCGACTCATGCCATTTGATCACGGTTGCTCAGCAAACACTGGCTCGATTTTGTACACAAGCTTGTTTTCGGTGTGATATAATTGTACAGCTGCAGAAGGCGTGGCAAGGGGAAGAATGCCCTCGCAAGAGCCAAGCTCCTCGGCCTGCCAGAGGGCTCTGTGGAATCTGATCTCCGATGTCAGCGGAAAATGTTTGATGAAAGGGCCGTACTGTCTGACTACCATGCAGATTGAAAACGCCGAGAAGCAGCTTTCAAATGAGTACAGTTGTGTGTGATAAGTAAGAGTCCTGTGTGTCTGATCATCATCATAAAGAATTGTTTTCCAACAATAAAAACACTTTCATCTCTTCCGCATCATGTAGGTTGTGTGTGGTCACTCAGGTAAAGTGTAGCATGCTGCCCTCACATTCTCTTGGCACAATCAGCTTGTAGCTGTGGCATGAGAGTTTGTAATTTTTACCGTCATTGTTGTCCCAGTAGGTGTGTCCCTCCACTCCATAACAGATCGCAAACTCTAAAATGGCGCCGGGTTGCAAAATGAAGGGCGGGACGGGGAGCCAGAAATGGAAGATATCCGTCTCAGACTCAGATTCCCCCGGGTCCCCACCGGACACCCAGGATGCCGCTGTGTGTGTGCAGGTCCTCCAATTGGTGAAGGAGTAGTGCACAGTGATCTCCTTCTCGAAGGCTAAATTCAGCACACGGATGGTGCCAGTTATTCCCACCTCCGAGCACAGGACCTGCGCCAGACACACCCTCTGGCCGTGGAGGCGCTGCAGGAATCCCGGCTGAGCCGCCATGTTGTCCGGAAAGCAAGACTTGAAGTAAGGCAGGGGAAGCTCCAGGGACCTCCCGAAGGCCAGCTCAGAGCTCATGAGCAGCCTGGAGAAGACGTGCGGCGGGATCAGCGGGTTCTGTCCCGCTTTGAAGAACCGTACCTCCTCCAGCTCCAGGCCCATCGAGTCCACAAAACGCACCTGTGGGCTCTTGGGCGCCTTCCTTCTCTCGGTGGTCAGGGACAGGGAACGAGCTCGTCTCCGCACGATGGGCGTCGTCGGAAGATCGACGGAGATGCCGGGGCTCGGCGCAGCGCGCTCGGCGACGGTTGGAGCTCTCGGACCCGGAGGCCGTATCCGGACGGGGGCACTGGAGGGTTGAAGTCTGGGATCGTAGAGCTCCCTCAGACAGATGGTGATCCTTTTAGGCGCGGCGGCACTTCCGAAGCCATCGCTGAACTGGGGACGGGTCTCCGCCTGGTCGACAGAAGCCTTCTCTTGCATGCCTTTGTATCGTCGTTTACGATGAAAGCGCCTCAAGAAACTAACCCAATCACTGTATTACCCCGATCATTCAGATCTCAGTACACGCACAACGTGAATACACATCTTCTCCTAAACATGGTACTCTAGTAGGGAGTCATGCATATCCTGAGATGTTGGATGTCAAAATGAAACAAAAAAAAAAAGAAAAAAGAAAAATTTAGAGCCAGGCTACAGCCACACCTTTTACAGTCCAGATCTTTGGTTTCCGACAACCTAGTCTCCCTTATTGACCTAGTTCACCGGCCTCAACAGCGACCACAACACAGCAATATGTCTTCCACTTGCCAGAGGACGCCAATCTGCTCGACCCACAAACTTTAAAGTCGCCAACCAGGATGAGCCCGGTTAAAATAAAATAAAAAAATGAAAAATAAAATTTCAAAAACGAACAAAAGACTCAACTTTAATATACAAAATGTGGTCTACCAGCAGAGCTTCTGAAAGCCTGGATAAAGGATCTCTTGTTAAAGCGCTGACAACTCCACACACAAGAAATGGTACTTCGCTGCTCCCACCCTGTGAGTTTAACCTCTGACATTTAACATGAAACCCTAACGGGGAAGAGGAGGTGTAGCGTCAATATTTTTAGATTCTCGCTGAACCACAAGACTAGCGCTCTCAGTCGCATTCAGGATGCATTCAGTTCTTACTTCTATTGTAGTTCCTCGCAGAAAATTCCCTCTGTTTACAGGAGGGCAGATGGTTTGGCTATTTGAGGCATTTGATATTGTTTTAACTGGCTCAGATAAGGTATTGTTGTTTTGCTTTGCCTTATTGGGTGATTTAGCTTTCTAAATATTTGGGGAATTAATGTCTTACATTCCAACCACATTCTATGTTCCTCGTAACATGAACTCCTAACCTCAAGATAAGAGGAGATTTATGGTGCAGCACATTACCTCGGTCACTTTCAGAAGTCATTATTCCTCTAATAGCAAATATTTAAGTATTTCCGTAAGCATGCCACAGATATTTGTCGCAAATGCAGTCTCTGTGTTTTATGTTTATTTATATGTATTATAAGATGCACAAAAAAATGTCCTAACAAGGACGATAAAGAGATTCCATTATTGTTATTATTACTGCACGGGTTGGTCTCTCGGTCTGTCTGTCTGCTGTCATGTAACTGAGCCCTTGGGGGCCAATAGTGTTCAGGTGACAGTTGCCTGATTTGCTTGTCCACAAAATGTCTCTCTGTTCGCGAGGGGTCCGGCGAATTTTCTTGAGGACCCCCCTGACCTTTGGGCCCCTGGACCCAGTAGGTCCGTTCGGGAATCCATCCCAGGCAGTAGAAGCCAGTCCTTGAGAACAAAATCAGTTGATTTTCTGTTTCAATAGGCAAAAGAAAGTCTACCCTGACTTAATGGTAGAATATTCTATATATATTTTTTTTTAATTTACTAACCAAGAAGAATCTTTGACTAATGTTCATGTTTTTTTCCTACGGGATTTTTTTTTAGTGATACCTGTTTGCTTAATGTTCATTTTTAAGTAGAAAATAATTTTTCTATAGTAAACAAACAAATATAAGACAACAAATATACGGTGATATATGATACATATATTAAAATATAGCAGCAGGCAGCAATATGCAGGGTCCAGGCTTGTTCAAGTTCAATGGATGAGTGTCCGTTGGCTTCTGATCATTTGTCCCGGCGTGGTTACAGTGTAATTCTATGATAGGGTGGTGTTTGCAGCTGTGGGTGGGTTTCCTACGCCGCAACTGACGGCAGTGATCATTCTGAAGTAGGGCTGCGTGATTATGGCTAAAATGATGATCACGATTATTTTAGTCAATATTGTGATCACGATTGTTTATCCACGATTATTAATCCATTTTTGGTGAATATAATTATATTATTGCACTTTGTAAATCAACAGAAAACTGCCTTCACAATAATAATGTATTTTATAAACCTATAAATAAATAAACTGAGGAAATTGGTTTACTTTACTTCACTTGCTGATGATACAGTATATAATTAAATGATTTGACAAAAACACAAAAATAATGAAAATATTTCAGAACACATACATGGTCCTTGTATTATGTAATTACTGATGGTTATTGTTACCAGACGATTATAATTCAGGAAGTTTGTATACATTGATATCTTTGGAAGGTCTATGAATTCTGACAGTGATGTTATTGGGTTTTTACTTTGCAGAACTTACTCTGGTGCATGTCAGAAGCGTATATATGTATGATGTTGAATCCTCTGCACTTTGTTTAATCCAATTGCATTTTACTTTAACCTATTTTTTTCGAATATTACAAAGGTTAATGATAATAAAATAACACCTCTCACTTTCTAACTTCGTATGGTTGGGAGTTTCTTATATTATTTTAGTTAAAGTCCAAACGCAACTTTATCTTTGCGTGGCAATATCGTGAGGTTTCGATTGTTGACTAATCACTTCACTGCCGCGCTGTAGCGTGATCTGTGTAGTTCCTCAATTTGCGCAATTTCCGTTGCAGCATACCTACGTGGGTGACGCCACATTGGTGAGGTTGCCATCGTTGACAAAACTTCTTCCACAATAATGAACTGATCTGGATTAAACTTGGACGACGTCATGTTGGAACTGCCCCAAATACAAATCTTATTCATTTTGTCTGTGGGTTCGTTGGATCAATGACATCCATAAAGTTCTGACGTCAGTTACCTCGCTACGTGCCGCCATCTTGGTGAAGTCCCGATTGTTGACCAATCACTAGACTGCAATGGTATCATTTGACCTCTGCCCGCCGTCATTTTCGCATGGAAAGGCGTTGCGGAGGTGATCAAAAATACAGCTTTTTACCAAATGATTCGGCGATAATGGACCGATCTGGATCAAACTCGGACGACGGCATGTCAGAACTGCCCTAAACACATTTTTTTCATGTTGTCTGTGAGTGTGTCGGATCCATGACATCCATAGACAACTGGCATTCGTTTTTCAATTAACCTTCTACTTCATACATACATTCCCAATAGATTTGTCAAAGTTGTCAATTCTCACCGTCAGGGAATGCCCCTCACTCATGCTTAAAATATCCCAAGTGAGAAGATTAACATTGCAAAGGAGCCATTAAATATTGCAACGCGATACAGCGGTAGTTCATTGTGTTCTATCGTCATTATGAGTCGCATGGACCTGAACACCCGTGGCACACCGCAGGGTGCCGAAGGCTCCTCGTTAAAGCCACGCGTCTCTGGTGCAACAGCAGCCGAGGGCCGTTCAAATGAACCGGGTCGAAATGCTCGCGAACGATCTGGTTCATTTGAGCGGCTGTTTTATAGGAACGAAGGGAACCGAGTCTCGCTGGGTGACGGGACGTTCGTTTTTGTCAAGTTTTACAGTTTGCATTGTGTTGTTTAAGTTTGTAAGATGTTTGTATCTGTTCTGCACAAAATAACTAATCATAGTACTTGTTTTATTTGTGATTTTCGTCTGACGCTTTTAGAATAGTATATAAATGAATAAATATTAACAAAAATAGATAGATAACATACTTAGGGAGAGTATCATATATTTCCACGTGTCATTTATGTAATTTGCCAATACGCAGATGTTACGGGATAGAAAAAGAACGAACGGCTCTCGGAAACGAACGGAGCCATAGGATCCGGTTCCCTTCAAAGAGCTGTAATTCTCACCACTAATTTCAACCGCCTCGGTCCGTGAGCAACGCTCCCACGGTCGTATTTGTCGTGTAGCGCCCTCTCCATCATTTGATTGGTGGCCCTTGCAATCGGGGATGGGCACAGTTCTGCAGGAGCGAGTGCCACTATGCCCGGAGAGGGTCTTACACTGTGGAGGGGAGTGGGGGAGGACTCCATGGAGCAACAATAGGCCCGGTGCGGCCAGGTAGGTGCTATCAGGTGCCCTGAGGTCTTATGCAAATATTTTGTAATCGATCCCAACGAACGGAGGGAATCGGTTTTAGAGACGATCGCTGGTGCGAGGGGCGATTTCTCTGGAATTCCACAGTTCCCGAGATGCTGCTTTGTCCCTGTGTCTGTGCCGAGATGCCGCTGTAATCGCGATTGGCAGGCTGTTCTCTTTACACCTCGGACGTAAATAACAAGCAGAACAGCTATATACAGGCTTGCCTTATTATTAGTATTCCGAAAAGAAAAGGGAAAATAACATTTGCGTTTGATTACATTTTTTAATAAAGGACCATATTGATTTTTTTGTCATAAAAATAGCATGAAAGCAGATCAGAATCAGTTTATTATCATGTACATTTACATACACAAGGGATTTCATTTGGTGGGCTTTGGTTCGTTTCACTACAGACGATTAACATTAGAAAAAAAAAGCGTAACAATCCGAAAAAATGGAGAATAAAAATGATAAAATACAATTGTCAAATATATACAATAACTGAAAAATACAAAGAGAATGAAAAAAAAAAAGAATAAATTATATATATATATATATATATATATATATATATATATAAAAACACACGCATGCATGCAATACTATTCACAGGATACATTATTGTTATGGATATATAGGGTATAAATTATAAATATGAATTATTACTATTACCATGTAAAAACTAGGTTATTATAGTATGAAATTCTTATACTAGAGCCAGGCACAACATTGTAAACCAAATGTATAACAAATAGTAATAAAAATATGGTCAAATAAAGAAGCAAGCAAATATATTTAAATGCATGTAAACATCTTCGTCAGGAGAATATATCTACAAAAGTGCGATGTTTTATTCATAAAAACTAAGGTATGTATGCCTACAATTTTTTTTATTGATTGTGTCTCTGGTACTAATGTCTGTTTCTTTTTAGCAACAAAATGGTCAGGCGCCAATTGCAAAGGAAGTCATTGCAAGCCCCGAACACCTTCTCAAGTCAAGACAACAACCACTTCTCCGAAAAGGTTAGTGAAAAAAAAAAAATGTAAAGACCGTGCTTGAGATGCATACAGTAGCATGTATACAAAGGAGATATTGCTAAAATGAAACGACTTAATATTGCTTCACTGTCATCAGAGACCCCCACAAAGAAGAAGGCACAGAGCTAATAACCCCTTGACCAAATGCAACATCCCTCAACCCAGGTGAGCAGCAACGATAATAAACTATTTAACTCAACTATTTAGTGCCTGTTTACAATGGTTGAATCATTAATTTCTCCCTCTAGTGCTCATAAAACGCCAGACGCAATGTGCCAGGCGGCGTCTAATGTGGGGGATAGAAAGGTGTCAAAGCTTCGACAATGTGGAGAACAGCGGCATCCTGAATCCAGGAGGATCAGACATGCGGCAGCAACTCCACACCGCCCCCTGTCCAACTCAAGTCCGGACCTTCTCCAGAGCCAGAACCCAATCAAGGCAGCTGTAAATCCAAGTGGTGGCGGAGAGCAGGGCAGCGACAGTGACCTGTCCGATTCTGAGAAACTTCCCCTGCCTACTGGCAGCCCACCCGTTCCTCCGCAGCTCAACCTGCGACCGGAGGTCGTCAACCTGGATGACCTCCCCTCTGACGGGCGTCGGGCTAGAGGGCAGGGGCGCAGGGTTTATCCTTTCCCGGACTTCCTCCCACCACCCTTTAATTCTTGGAGTCTCAGCCAGCTGGCGGTGTTTTATAACATGGAGGGCAGGGGCCAGCCGCGGCCCCGCCCTGTTGGCCCTTTGGAGCGGTACCTGGAGCGGCTGCTGCAGTTGGAGTGGCACCGTATCCAGATGGTCCAAGAGGACAGTGGCTCGTCTGACATGGCAGAGGTGCTGGCCAGCTGCCGCAGGCCACACGCCGCCCAGACCTCTCGTCTCAGCTCCCCGAAGAGCATCCTCCAATGTCAGCGCGCCTTCCCCCTGACATTCCTCTCCTCCTTGGCCAGCCACTCAGCCATGCTCACCAGCTGTGCATGCACGGTCTGCCGTTTACGCTACGCCTCCTGCGGGCTGTCGTGCTGCCGCTCGGCTCAGAGCCACACCGCCCATTCCAGACTAAGTCCCCTGTTGGAGTGCAGGGGCCCCGTGTCCCTCCCTAAGAGGAGCTACAGTGAAACCCGGGTGCGGTCCTCGGATAAGGTACCGGCACTTGGGGCGTACAGGCTTGGCAGCCCAGTGAGGGGCAACAGTCATCTGAGACGCATGCAAGCCTCCGGTAATATTCGGAACCCAGTCCAAGGTGCTACCGCTAAACCTCACCTCGCCGCCAGGAACTCTGTGGGTACCAGTGCTCAAAGAGACTGTTTGGGAGAAGGGGACGTGTGGTCCAGGGTGGACCGACGGCCATTCAGTGCGAGGTACAGGAGTGGCTCAGAGCAGAGGAGAGGGGGGACGGAGAAAAGGCGCGAGGGGTCGGAGAGAAGGAGGAGCGGGTCTGAATGCGGGAGAGTCGCCGAGCTCCATGAACAAGAGGTAAAACCAGATGCCGTTGCTGCAATTCTGGACAATTTACCTGCGTCCAAACGTTCATCTCGAGTCAGGTCACAGTCACACAAGTCAAAACAGGTTGAATTTGTCACATAGCAGCACCCTCAAAATGTGATTTGTTTTTTTATGCTACAACTATGGATGTTTAATTTAATGTATTTGATATCAAGTCACAAATATTAGAATGTCTGACATTTTTTACACCGAAATAAAGCACATGCTAATTAATCTCATGAAATGTTTTGCCTAATTTATTTAAATCCTTATGTAAATTGTGTTCTTATACTGTATTTTTCCACCCCTGCAAAAATGGAGGAATTAATAAATACAACCAGTACTACAACCCTAATCATGCATCAAAGTTATCGCTTACTACCGTTTGTTTTTCGAAAGGGTAAATCTTGGAGTTCCATCATATAAAGCCCCGATTTTTACTCGATCAAAAATAAATCTTTTAATTAAAATCAATAAACAGAGTTCTCTTCTATTAAAAATACATTATTGAATCAAAATATAATTCCCTGTCATTATTCATGTGTGGAAAAAAAGAGACTATATTTTTTATTATTAAGGTGAGTTTCTGTCCATAATTAAAATTACGGTTTTACCGAGGGATTAGCCTATAAATATATTTTAAATTAATTAGTCATTGGAAATCCTAGCGAGCAGCTTTACTTTATGTCTTTAGTCGAACCTCTACTCGGAACGATTGTCGGTCTGTGTTACCGGCCGGACTTATTTTTCATGCAACACATTCAAAATGGACGCCGAGTCGAAGCGTGTGATGGAGTATTTGGTAGAAGTTGAAGAGGCTGCTGAAGATGTTTTAACAGATAAACAGCAGGTGACCAATTAGAAATGGTTTGCAGAAAACGCCAGTGTCGACGAAATTTTATTTTAATGTAAAGCAAAATATTCGCTTGGCAATCAAATAACTAGCCTTTGCCAACGATAGCTGCCGTGCTAGGCAGGTACTTAAAAAGTCTTAAAATGTACAAAAATTAGGCCTTACAAATAGTATAGTCGTAGTAATACATAATGTTGTATTTTAATTTATTGGGTCTTCGTTCGTTGTTTTCAACAAGCCTGACAAAACGAGTCAGGTTTCTGCAACAGTGTCAACGTTTCTGACGTATAGATGCCTACGCTTAGCTGTGAACAGTTCATACGATCTTCTACTTCGTAACCAACCCAATTTCTATATTTCTGTCCTGTATCCTTACCCTTGCTTTTCAGTCTTGAATTCGTCTTAAAATTATTACAAAGGTAAATTATTATTTAAGTTCTATGTAATACTTTTTAAGCAGGTAGTTATTATTTTTATTGTTATTATTGTTATTGTTTAATTGTACGGCAGCCCGTTATTGTTGTACCCCTCTCCCACTGCACCAAAAACGCGGTAGCACCCGCTAACAATCGGCATTTGTCACCAGTGGGTAAGGCAAAAGTCGGGTCTCAGTGCTGGGTCAAATGACCCTGCAATAGACACGGGTTTAAATTCTGCTCCATCTCCGATTAACTCTGACGTGATCAGGACACCCGGGTCGACACGCTAGTTTTGGCCCCCTTTGCGCGCATAAATAGACAAGAATTGCAGTCTATCATTTCATATCCGATTTCGATTTTTTTTTCCAAGTTTAACAGTTTTATGTCGTTGTTTAAGTTGCTGTCTCTACTGTTTTATTCCCAACCGTGGAACCATGACACGCCCCTTTTCCGGGCAATGGGAAAAGTGTCAATCGGCTATTTTTAGCGGTTTTTTTTCTAATTTTGGTGTGAAAGCGGCATTAATGTAAGAGGAAAAATAACCCCAAATTCTTGGAACCTTGAAGCCTACAACTAAAACTGGAAAACCAATTTCTGCATTACACACGAATACTTGTTTGAACTGCGCTGAAGTTCCATCCAAATCGATCCACATACGGAGCAGATATAACCGAAAAACCGTTTTTAAGACCGATGTGCAAGTATGCCAGCCCAAAAAATGAAGAGCCCGGCTAAAACTATCTGAGAACATAATTAGTCGTAAGCTAGAAACACGGTTAGGTGTCGTTTAAACCGCTATGTAACAAGATCTCGTGGTTTAAAGCTCATCCAAATGGATCCACATACGGAGCAGATATGAGGTCATAAAAAAAAAATACCCAAAATACCCTTAAGCGCAATGAGGTTTTCAGTAAGTTGCTTTAGGACGTCATCATATTATTTACTATAAATGTACAGATTCCAAATGAGACTGTCCAGTTGGACCTCATACATCCATTGGTCCGTGTAGTCTCTAGTAATTACCAAACTACCGATTTACGTGTATATTTTTATAGCTTCTTATCTGGTAGATGTCAGTAGATCTGTTCATTGATATTTTACATCCTTGGTCCATATTACTTCGCTGGATTAATGAAAAAAATAATAGGAAATTATCCTTGAAATGTCGTCTGAGCATCCCTCAAAAAAACGAATGTGCGACTCAATGAGGAGTTAAAAATCGAGGCTGACGTCAGAAAAATAGAAGCCGTTGAATGGTAATTACCCACAGAAATATCACTGAAAATCTAAGACAATAAAGAAGCCATTGTCAAAAAATCTAGTCGTCAAGGTCAGTCACAATATTTAAAAATAAGCACTGAAGAAACAAGATGAGCAACCAGGAGACAAGAGACCAGGGGGAGCCCATGCTGCGATCTAGTAAACTCCAAAAATCGGGCTGCGTTTCAGAGAACCCGGGAAACTGTAAAACGCACCCAACACGACTAAACTGGACCCTGTGTATTGAGCTATTATTATTATTATTATTATTATTATTATTATTATTATTATTATTATCTGATTGAATCATTTTGAGAAGATAAGACCTGAGGGTCCAGGTGTTGCAGCAGCAATAAGTTGACAGAACAGTGCCAGTCAAAAAAGAAATATCTAATATCTATACAGCTGACTATATTATCGGTGGCAGGAAATTACAAATATTGAGTTTTGCATTCATTGTAGTTATATCCCCATATATGTTTATCCCTATCTGACTTTATGGTGAGGAACTTTTGAGTTTAGGAAATGTACAGTTTTTGAACAAACTGGCAGCACAACAGCTACTCTTATGAGAACAGATGGCTTGGAGTTAGTAATTAATGAATTGTTCCCTTTCAGATTGTCGACTTGGACATGAAGAGGAATAGGAACAGGGAGGCATTGAGCGCACTGCGAAATGACATGCCAGATTCAAGTGAGTGACACTCTCATGGCAAGATGCTACTGAAACATTTATTTGAATTGATTTGCTAAACTTAAATGCATATGTACTTGTTTTCAGAAAATGTGAAGGTTTGTTTTGGAAACATGTTCATCAAATTTCCCAAATCAAAGACCAAAGAGATGATTCAGAATGGTAGGACTTCACCAGCTAGCTTCATTTTATAAACTTGGCAGATTAAGAAAATATCTTTCTTTCTTTCTTTAGTTTCTTCCTTCTGCTGAAGAATCCTAAGAATATTTTATTTTCTCCTTTATAGATCAGGAGCAGCTTGACAAGGAAATAAATGACCTACGGAAATCATTAAAGGCCAAAGTTAATCGTCTCAATGAGATACAAGGTATGATTAAGTGAAGTCTGTCATGATTTTAATGATGTACTGTATATGTATATGTATGTATGTGCTTATAATTTCTTTAAAAAAAATACATCTATAACTGATTATTTCAATTGTTGTGGCTCATTCCTGGTGATATAGACAAATTAAATTGCTCTGACAAAAGCCTGTTAGTTTGGCCAGACATTCCGCGCATTTTAGACAGAGATTCTTTGTTTTACCTGATCTGGACTAATCTCAAGGGTTTATTTACTTTTTATCTTCTGTCTGGAACAAATGTAATTCTGTATAGAATATAGCAGTTACAGATACAATATGTCAGTAAAGCCGCCAATATTTCTTCAACATAGGGACAGCTGCACAGGGGTACAAAGTGTCCAAATCTGTTTCCATTGAACAACCGTGATGTGCAGTATGTGTGTCGTGATTCATGTAGGAAAACCTGAGCTGCGGGGCTACCGCCTTTCCCCTCTCACCGCTGATGAATTAACAGCTATCAACAGCCTCCTGAGACGATGACATCAAGGGATGGACCAGCTCACCACCACCTCATTGACAAATGGCCTGAGAACCTCTGCAGCAAGACCCTAAATGGGGAAACACAGTAACAATGGTGTAGTAGTTAATGTTGTCGACACCTTCCTCGTTTTATATTTTGGCTTGTAATTCATTTTTCATCAACCGACTAGAAACACACTCTCTATTGTATTTAAGAACAGAACATATGTGTACGACAAGGAGGAGGACATCATCATCATTATGGACACTATTATAATATCCCCTATTTCTAACTGTGATGCCCTGATGAAGCAAGTGATGTTGTGTTTCATCATATGACCACAAGGTGGCGGGGCATTCTACCTATGCAGTCTGAGCTTTTCCACCCGGGGTGAAGCGTCTTATACCTTCACTTGAAAGTTATTTAAGGTTCATGTTTTGTTATTTTTCACACTTCCACTTAGAATATAAAGAGTATATTTTTGTATAGCTGAAAATCAGAAAGCCGTAACTGAATGCATCTTTGGCGTGTGCAAGGTGCTCACAAGGGATATAATGTTAAAATGCCTTTATTAAAACACCGGTTTTACCGGTGTAAACCCTAAAAAGCAAACTTCTGGGATACCATGCATTGTGGCTAAACAGCCTTCACCCCCCAACCCCCAAAAGGCTGTTTGTGCTAGTGTAATAATGCCCATGTTTTAATAAAAGCATGTTTATTATCCTCAATGTGAGTGCCATGGATCTACTTGTGTATCTTTGAAAGAGATCTTTGCCAGTCAGCATACATTTCAAAAATGTGGGTCCTGTATACTTTGCCTGAAATGCGCAAATTATGCCATTCGAATGAGATAATACAAAAGCCCAAGTAACGATGACTTGCAGCTGAGTGTAAAGCACAAAGCAAATCTGTGAGTAACAAATGCTTCATCGTAGCCATTTAAGGGTCTTGCTTTATAGCCAAATCCGAAAATGATAAATCTGTGGCGGATGTCCTCGCCCCTCG
The DNA here is from genome assembly GCF_960531495.2 of Zeus faber. Lineage (NCBI taxonomy): Eukaryota > Metazoa > Chordata > Actinopteri > Zeiformes > Zeidae > Zeus > Zeus faber. The sequence goes on from NC_137192.1 coordinate 7,815,876, forward strand.
CCGGCGAGATGCATGGCCTTCACCGTGTTATCAGCGACACGTGGCTCTGTTGTATCCGCAGCAGACGGGGTGGGGCTGTTAATATGGTGTGACCGGGTAATTTTAGGGTCTGACATTCCACTCAGCACTCTGGGCGCTTCGTGAAGGAACATGAACTAGCACCCCGGGCGGCAGGAGAAGGAAAAAAAAAAAATGTGTGGGGGGGGCGACAAGAATCACATGGTAGGCATCGCAGGGCCCCTCTGATGAGGAAGTTGCGTGCCACAGTTCACACAGATTTAGAGCGGGATAGGAATGATGAACCCTCTGACTCAAGGGTTGGGAACCTGTTGCTCTGTCTCATGGTGTTATGCAACAAGTCAAACCTGGCAGGCTCTCTTGGGTGACTGGAGGCAACCTATTGAGGTGTCTCGAAATGGTCAAAAGGCGAACTGATGGGTGTTGAAATACTGCAGCCAAGACTTAAACCAAAAAAAACACCTCATCGTCATGCGGGGCGGGGGGCGGGGGCGCACTTGAGAATAAGGCCGTGTGCTGTTTTGTTGATAATTACAGCTTGGTTGACAGTCTCAGAATGAGTTAGGAGGGGGTGGTGGGGAGTTGCCAAAAACCGCGGCCCGTTCATTGCCCCAGCCAACGATTGACGTATTTATCACGGCCTCGTACATGTCTTGTTTTCTGTGTTGGCAGCACACATCCACGATCTTGCCTTGGCTTTGTCGATGTGGAGGTGTGTTCTGGCCAAGGGCCAGGTAATGAGAGAGGAGGCAGGCGGAGGCAAAACAGCACCGGTTGGTGTTTATTATTTAAAGGCTTGCAGGCAAATAAGGAAATAGTCTCCAAGATCGGTGTTTAGGTGCACTCCCGCCGTGACGTGTCCGACACGTTGGGAAGAGCGCTCATTTTGTCCGGTCCGCACCATGCCCCACAAACCCTAAATTACTTCCTGGTCCCGGATCAGACAAATCCGCACAGCCCCTCCGTTGATTCGCCCGATCCACAGCAGTTGAGCGGCCCGGGAATGGGAGCCTGCATCGCCTGTCTGCAGATCCATAGCGATTCTCTTGAATGGCGTCTCGACTAAGGGAAGGGGCCCCAACAGCACTCTGGGATAGCTGGTGGATTCACCAGCTGACACTCAGGACAGGTGGCCTAGTGCCACTCGAGTTTTTTCTCGTGTCCTTAAGTAAGCGATCGGCCATCAGTTTATAAGAGACTAAACCCCAGCAGTTTTTAGGGTGTCATGGTTCATAATCTATCCCTGAGTGAGCGCAGCATTTGGGCGGACCAACACCTTGTGTGCAATGAATATCCACTCATGATGCTTCTACCAAAGGCCCGGTTCAAACCAGATTCAGTCCAGCAAAGCCTGATGTCTACCCCCTTGTAAGGTTACTGGAACACAGTAGGCCCCTTGTTCACCGGGAGAGGGACCCCGCGGACCAGTGACCTGAACGACCTGGCTGACCTCCATGATTGGTCAGTCCCTGAAGTTGTGGTTGGGTCGCCCGCATCGCCAGCATAACTGCCCAGGCATCTGCCCAGCTTCCGGTGGTCCTGAGGTTGCGCCACCTTGGAAGAATAGTGTGGTGGAGCTGGGTAGGAGGTGGCCTCTCACCGGTTGTCGTTCCTGCTCTGGCGAGGGATGGGGCGGGAGGTGGGTCCCTCCTAGGGCCCCGGAAGGGAGGAGGACGGTGATGCCTGCAAGGCCCGTGGCGCTGGTACCGGCCGATCCCGTGATGACTCGCAGGCCGGGTCCAGGCGCAGTCCCCGATGGTCAGCGTCCCGCGGCTCCCTCGGTGGGCACCTCTCCGGGCCAGTGCGGTAGACAGAGGTGTGCGCTAGGCCTCGGCTTGGTCCTCAGCGAGGGCTATGGCCACTTGGAGGGAGGTCGGCCGGTGGCAACACACCCAGCTAGCGGCCGAGAGATTGTCCACAAACTGTTTGGTGGCCCCCGCCTTGACGATTTGGTGCAGGGAGCGCTCCTCCGGTCTTAGCCACCCCTAGGCCGCGTCCAGGAGCCGCCGGGCGTGTAGGATTGGCCAGCCCGGGGTGTCGTAGGAGAGTGACCGGAGACGCAGGTGGTGGCCCTCAAGTCTTCTCCCGACCCGTTCTTTCACCGCCCTCCGGACGACAGCGTAGCTTGTCCGCTGCTCTGGGGGTAGGGCATGCGCCGCCAGCTAGGCTTTTCCCGATAGGAGGGGAATAAGCCGCCACGCCTGCTCACGGTCCGACCAGCTGGCCGCCTCGGCCATCTGTTCAAAGTTGGCGAGGAATGCCTCGGGATCGTCATCTGTAGCATGGGGGACGGGGAGGCCCAGCAGTCATTCCTCGCCCTGTTTGGTGTGCTCCCGGAGGAGGACCTGGATGGCCTGCTGGCTCTCCTGCAGCCCCTCCTGGTCCCGCTCGCGGACCCTCGCCATTTCCCGGAACTGCAGGTCTTTTTGCTCCTGCATTGTGGCTAGGGCCGCCACCACTTGTTCCATGGGGGAAGGCGTCCGGGATTCGGCCTCGTGCTGCTCCATCCTGTTCAGGTGCCACTTGTGGAGGTGTGTTCTGGCCCAGGGCCAGGGAAAGAGAGAGGAGGCAGGTAGTGGCGAAACAGCGCCGGTTGGCATGCATTTAAAAGTTTGAAACAAAATGCGGCTCGTGGGCCAAAAGGACAATTTATAGGCTGGCAGGCAAATAAGGAAATAGTCTTAGGTGCCGTGATGTGTCTGGCGCATTGGGTGGAGCACTTGTCTTGCCCGGTCCGCACCATGTCCAGCAAGCACGGCGTCCCTCACTGCGGAGACAAAAATCCCTAAATAACTTCCTGGTCCCCGATCGGATAAAATTTGTGGAGCCCCTCCGTCGAGTCGCCTGATCCGCAGCAGCTGAGCGGCCCCCGGGATGTGAGCCTGTGCCGCCTGTCTGCAGTGGCGGCTTGACCACGCCCCCTTGCCCTGCCACAGTCGACTAGCTATTGAATCGAAGAACGCCAGGCTGCTTATGGTCAAGACCAGTAGTGTAGTGTTGTCTGAAGAAGTGGGTAAACTCATAATTATAATTAAGAAAACAATTCCATCGAGCAAATGATAAACACCCTGTGTTATACAAAATGACATGTAAAACTACTCTCGGATATTTAATTCAGCAAGAAATGGGCCCGTGGTATTTGAAAAACTGTCGTTTAACTTCTGCTGCTTGTCTTCAGGGAGTCATTATGGAATCAACATCAGCTACAGAAGAGCAATCAATGAACAATGGCCTCCAAACTATAGGGTAAAACTACTACATGATTAGCTACCTTTTATGTGAAGATAATCTCTTAAGTGGGTGTTTTTAAGGTAACGTAACATGTTGAGACAGGAAAAACATCAGATACATGGACTTAAGCCGCTATGAATGGCCACAGCGGGACTTGGGTGACGGAAAATCACCTGTTGAGCTATAATCCCGTCATTCTCATGAAGCTGGCGCTTGTTGGGTTGGATTGGGTTGCACACCTGTCAACCTGCACGTATTTTGTGTACCAACCCCACAATTCTTGGTCGAAACACGCAGGTGCGAAAAAAATAAATATATATATATACTGTATATATATTTGTTTGTTTGTTTTGTAATTTATGAGAAACCATAAATCAATCAAAACAAAACAAAACGGCTCATTTATTCAGTATTTAATCTACATCCCTGGGATTAGACCAGATGCTACGACCTGTGGTTCTGTGACCCCTCCCTCTCCTCTCACTCATCATCCACTGATCTGCAGAATTGAGCGCAGCAGTTCATTATCCACCGAGGTGTAACGCGGCATTGTGAGGTAAAATGGGAAGTGAGGGAGTAATAAACACAAAAATGTGACCGTAATGTTAACTTATGACACGTTGGTAAGAGTTTTCAGCTTGATCGGCCAAGACTGGTGACCGGCCGATCAGATATACTGTATTTTCAGTTTCTGTGCACGCCGATACTGTGCTCATGTACATGTAAAAATCCTCCTATACTTAAACCCGATACCAACCTAATGTAACGTAGTTGCGTAGTTAATGCTCAAAAAAGAGAGCAAAAGAAAGAAAATGTCGGCTGTTTGGAGGTACTTCATGGTAAGCAAAGAAGATTCGATAAATTATCGCCTGACGATATAATATAACATTGTGCAGACTGTGTTTCTATCACTGTCACAGGGGAGCTCCGATCGTGATGAAAAGTTTGACTCTTTTTTTGAGACTGTTCTTGAAGAGTCACTCAGTATAACGATATGTTTGATTTGATTCATTTGTTTTAGTGCACGGTGAATTCCAGTGAACGAGAGTAGGAAGAGTCATTTATTATTATTTGATACCTGTTTTAATACCTCCCTGTTACACATTTATTATTATTATTAACTTTTTTTTATCAATGATTGCAATTTATTTTGGAATGGCAAGTACCAGATAAATACCATAGAAAGATATGTTTGCATGTAAATGTAAAATAAACTTTAATTTGAAGTTTGAACTGGACATTTCCATGTTAGTTATGTGTCCTACTAAAATTCAGTGAGAGTTACAGGTTGAATTATACTTAAACTTGCTGATAGTCCCATTTTATTGGAACTCAGTCACTGTTTAATGTTGTAATTTATTTTATATGAATTCAGGGACAGTTTCATGTTCTATTAAAGTGAAAAATAAACAATAATAAACACACAATGTCAAAATCAGCAATCTCACCATTGCGGTATCTGAAAATGGCAGTGGTAGTCTGTATGTGCAGCTGTCCTTTCACGTGAGCATGATCAGACCATGTGATGTATTTGTCATTGACGTACAGCAGATATACACAATGAGACCAAATTAGAAAATTGGATTTCTCGAAAATTTAACTCAAAATGATCAGACAACAATGTAAACGTTATTTAATAATCAATGTTTTATTATGAACACACAAGTGAATGAAAATCGGAATCGGCAGGTCAGAATTTAAAAAAATTGATAATCGAATTGGCCAAGAAAACTGGAATTGGTGCATCTTTTCAATAGATTTGATCAGTCACCAACCCCTCCCCCGACCTAGTCACCTCTGCTGCTACCTCCGTGTTCTGCCCCACCCCCTTCCTTCAATACTCAGCTCACAGCCACCCCCCACTGCTTCTCCTACCAGAGACAAACCCCCCCCATTCACACCCTCCACTCAGCCAACCTGCTCCAATCTGTCCCTCACTACCATCCAGGTGAGGAAAGAGCTCCGGAAGATGAAGGAGAGAAAGGCTGCAGGTCCGGACGGCATCAGCGCCAGGATCCTGAAGACATGTGCAGACCAGCTCTGTGGGATAGTGGAGCACATATTCAACATGAGCCTGAAGCTGGGGAGAGTACCACAGCTGTGGAAGACATCTTGCGTGGTACTGGTGCCGAAAACCCCGCACCCCAAGGACCTCAGCAGCTACAGGCCGTTGGCACTGACGTCTCACCACATGAAGACCCTGGAGAGGCATGTCCTTGTGCATCTCAACCCCCTGGTGAGATCACCGATGGACCCTCTGCAGTTTGCCTACCAGCCTGGCACCGGGGTGGACAACGCCGTCATCTTCCTGCTACATCGAGCTCTACAGACGTTCTCTGATGACTCTGCACTCGTTGGTCTCATCAAAGATGAGGACGACAGGGAGTACAGGGAACTCACCCTGGACTTTGTGGACTGGTGCCAGTAGAACCGCCTCCAGATCAACGCGGGGAAAACCAAAGAGCTGGTGGTGGATTTCCGCAGGCGCAGACACTCCCCCCCCCGACTCCGGTGAACATCCAGGGAATGGATATTGACATCGTGGAATCTTAAAAGTACCTGGGTGTTCACCTGAACAATAAACTGGACTGGACAAATCACACACATGCACTTTATAAGAAGGGTCAGAGCAGACTCTATCTGCTCAGAAGACTTAGGTCCTTTGGAGTGCAGGGGGCTCTGAGGACCTTCTTCGACACCGTGGTGGCATCAGCCATCTTTTATGGAGTGGTCTGCTGGGGCAACAGCATCACCACAGCTGACAAGAAGAGACTTGACAAACTGATCAAGAAGGCCAGCTCTGCCCTGGGGGGGGCGGGGGGGGGGGGGTCGGACCCAGTGCAGGTGGTGGGAGAAAGGGGGATGATGGCGAAGCCGTCATCCATGATGGAGAACTATTCCCACCCCATGCATAACACTCCGACGGCACTGGAGAGCTCCTTCAGCAATAGGCTCCTTCACCCAAAGTGTGGGAAGGAGCGCTAACGCAGGTCCTTCCTTCCTGCGGCTGTCAGACTGTATAACCAACAGTGCAGCCAGTAGACCACACACACACACACACACACACACACACACACACACACACACACACACACACACACACACACACACACACACACACACACACACACACACACACACACACACACACACACACACAACTGTGAAAGAGTCCAAGTGCAATTTTTTTATATAAAAAACAATAAAGAAAGTGCAATCCCTGATGTGCAATGTTTCAAGATATGTGCAATACACTTCGTACTATCTGGTTCCTATTTATGGTGATATTTTTATTTGTATGTTTCTATATATTTTATATTGTTTATAGTGTGTACTTGATAAGCTCATTATTTTCTGCTGTTCCCTTTTTGCTGCTGGAACGATCTTTATCTTATCTTCTCTTATCTTATCTCCAGTTGGTAAACATGTCGGTAACTTTGGGAGATGATACATTTCAAGGGATATATATCCTAATGAGATCAATTACTTTATATACTTAGCCTCAGTAGCTTGCATACAATGTGATTAGCCTTCTTACAAGGCGCCCACGGTGTGAATCACTGATGGAGTCATTTAGCTGCAGTAACTGAAAGGCCACCGAGACTCCCTGTTACGCTATTGTGGTTCTCAAAATATTTTACCAAGGTAGGCAGGTCTGGGGTTGTCATAGCGACTACTTTGCGTTTAAATTTGAATCATGTCAAATTTAAGACACCTATCAAAATGGTCTGTGTTATAACTTCATTTGTTTTCTATTCTGAAATTGGTCATATGGCCTCAAATAAAAAAAAGATAGAATTCAAGTACCAATACAATTTATTTTATTTAATAGCTAACTTGGCAATGTTCTGCAACATAGCTTGTCTGATTTCAACTAGTTTATTGTGTATGATGTACAGTAAGTGCTATTAAGTGGCTGGAAGTGAGTTCAGAGTAACCAGTAAGCAGCATGCTTATAATATTATGGAGTGGTTTGGCAGAGTTTAATCTATATCAGGACTTCCTACTTAATCCTACTTAAATTAATCCAGGATTTAAAAATGCCTTTCTGAGAAGATCAACCATAGGCAGTCCGAAGGAAGGACTAGTCAGCGCCTTCTGTCTGATCTTGGAGCCTGGTCTTAGAGGCCACATTCATTTATCCAAAAATAAAGCTACCTCTGGCCTTAGGCTTTTGCTTAGACTTAGATGAGCTTCTGGAAATCAGATTTTTTTTATACCAAGACTAGGGCAAGTCTGCTGCAGTCAAGACTATTTTAAACCATGATTTAGAAAGGCCATTTCAGTTAGCCCAGATTAAAAGTGGAATTTTGTCTTAGATTACGCCTAATGTGTGTCTGACAAACCTCCCTAATTGATATTTATGTTTTCAACCCCCCTCCACTCTGACTGCAGGGCATGCCGAATATTTTTTCTGAATTTTGATAACTTTGACAAAAGGATATCGCCGGCATTGCGCGCAAACCAGCCATTTAGCTCTGTGATGAATGCAGGATTGTAACGGAGAAAGATTTAAACCACAGGCCCGGACGTCCACATGGGCTTGGACGCCGATGTGCACTCATCTCCAGGGGTTTGGCAGCACGAGGCGGTCACGTGTGTTCATGTTATGTGAGTGGATGAGCGCTAGCCTGGGAACCAGACGAATATGCAGCTCATGTTTCATTTGCTCTGCAGAATACGTCTGGCCACCCTCCCATTTAAACAGATTTCCACCCGACCTCGGCAGGGTCAGGCAAATCACAACTGTTCTAATATGGGGCGGGTTTGGTACAATGACGATGCAGAGGAGAGTCGTTGGCGCACCTTACCAAGATGGCTGCCACTGAGATGGAGCAGTCTGTTGAATCCACTATCGCTGTTGAGGGACCTTACCAAGATGGCTGCCGCTGGCATGGAACGGTCTGTTGAAAATTCTATTGCGACAGTATTAAATTAACTGGACGGTATATTTTCTCTAAAAATCTTTTGTTGATAAGAAAGATGTGTTTGCTGTACTTCTTACATGATTTGGTAAAAGGTTAATTTACCAACTCACTCGTTTTGTTCCTGTAATTGGTTGCAGGTCTATCCAATGCTCTGATTTATTGAAGGTATATCCAATTGCGTCCAGAGACATTTTGGTCCGGCCTGTTGTTAACCCCCCTCGGAAATGGAAAGTGAAGATAGTTACCTTTCTCTAACTCAAGTTCTATGATTGTAGGCAAAGCCCTATGGCTTCTTCAGCGACCCTAGGGAGACAGCAGGACAGGAAATGCTACAGTGCTTCGCCTATGATCATAGAACTTGAGTTAGAGCAAGCTAACTATTGTTCTATTTCACATAGGCTCTGCCCTTTAGCTTCGGCCTCATTGACACAAGGCGAGGCCTTATGTTAATCAGTTTCACCCTGCTGTTAAAAACCAGGCAATAGCTCTGCCGGTACAACCGGCCAACCGATAAGCATAATTACTTCGAAGACATAACAGAGCAGTGGGAACGGCTACTATAATAAAAAATAGCATCATAACTACAAGATCCACGATGTATCCGGGTCAGCAGTTAAACCAATCATGCACTGGAACTGTCTGTCCTTATTTGTGTATTGGATAAACCGATCACACTAATTTGATTGTGTAATGTAGTCCATGTAGACACTAAAAGAGGGGCACTGTGCGTAGCACGGAGGAGGATAGGGATCCTCCAGATACATCTAGTAGATAAAATCTGACAATGGGGTATGGTGACGCCCGTGACACTGCCATGCAAATGTCCTCCACTGACACAACTCCAAACAGAGCAGTGGATACTGCCGCTCCGCGTGAGCCCTGACGCCACGTGGCAAAACTTGACCCGTTTCCGTGTGGGCCTCTGAGATGCCGTCACACAACCAATGAGAAAGCTGCTGTTTCGACAGAGATTTTCCAATTTTAACCCAGCTGTAGGACACAGACAGTTGAGTTGTGCTCCTTATTGCTGCTGTGCGTCGGACATATGCATCTAAGGCTGGACAGTAGGTAGGCTCCACTACCTACTGTACTGTATGTAGCATACTGTACCGCATACTGTGTCACTGTTCAGGGTTGTTCGTGATGCCGTATTGCTGCGCCGTACTGTTGTATACTGTGCTGTACTATCCCAAACACTACCTCACTCTATTCACATTCACATGCCACTTTAATTCACATGCCACTTTAATGCACATATCTGTATATACATAGGCAAATTCCCTCTATCTATTCCATTTTATTTCATTTTATTTTTATTGTCTTTTATTCTATATATTTTTATTTTATTCTATAAGTATTCAACTTACTGTATTACGTTTTAGGAGTCAGTTAGTCGGCCTATAGAAAGAATTTTTTTATTTTTATTTTTTCACCGGGTGCGTTGCATTACATTTCACTGCATATATGTATGAAAGTATGTATATGTATGTGACAAATAAAAATCTTGAATCTTGAATCTTGAAGGCGCAAATAGCACGTAAGCAATGGAGACGTTTATCTTCCTCGTTAGTGTATGATGGCACGTAGAAAGAGTTAAGCGTGATGTTCCTTGAACGACAGGCTCCTGATGTTCTTCGGTATAAAGGTGGGGACTGGGTTTCAACGTAGCTTTACTCAGACAGCCATTCATAAGAAGGCAGCTGGGCTGCACATACAGGGCGGCCGGGTCCCCCAGCTGCCCTGCAGAATCAGTGACTGCCGTGGTGACTGCCGATGGCTTACCTGTGGCTGACTCGGGGGTCTCCAGGCTCATCCTTTTGGCAGGAAGAGCTGAGGGCAAAATTGAAAAAACGCATTCCCATATACCTGCACCTGCACGAGAGGTAGAGTGGATAGAGGGGGGTTATAATATGATTTTCGCTCTTATTGGAGATGTATTTTTGTTCATTAAAATAAACATTTTTCACAGGTGCATTAGACCTGGTAGGGGCCAGTTGGTGACTGGTTCTCCTGGCAACCGCTGGTCGGGATCGATGACGCCGGTCTGGCTGTTCGCTGGCCGTGGGGGTTGTGCGTTCCCTCCTGGCTCGCCGGTTGATCTAGGTTGGCACGCGGGGGGGTGGGTGACGCTGCTGGTCTGCCAAGTAGAAATGGTGGCCAAGGTTGGCCCTCTCCTCCTCTGAGTGACTGGGATGCTGTGAGTTGACTCTTCCCTCTACGGTTGTGAATGGGAGGTAGGTTGAGACCGGCACTTGGAACGCACCAGACGCGGTCCCGGCGCCATCAATGTAGCGGTTGATAGTGGGGAATTGCGGGCAGAGGATATCCCTTCTTGCTGCTGATGTGGTTTTATAAACCTTCGGGATGGGTGGGGTGCAAGCTATCTGGGTGGGGATGCGGTGGGTATCTGCCATCTTGCTCATCACGCACCTGTCCCTACGTGCTTCTCGTCTGTCCCGAAATTTGAATCCCCCTCATATTAGTTTAGAACACATACATTCGCACACCAATCCTACTCCGAACAACTCTCCGCCGGACCAGAGTCTGTGGGGCAGGAGGGGTGCGAGTGATTCGGGTTTGACTTGCCTGAAGGACTCGCACCCCCAACCCCGCAATTTTAACTGCAATTTCCAACAGCACACATTGAGCACTGGGGTTTTCTGGGGTGGTCGGTTGCTGGCGGGTCGGGGTGGGGGCGTGGTTGGCCGGGGGGCGGCTGGGCTGGAGTCCTGGCGGCTTGCACCTGGTGGCTTTAGGTGTGCTGCGACGTGGCGGGGCTGTGGAAGGCGCCGCCGGGTGCCTTCCGGGGCCCCTGGGGGGGCTGCTTACTGTTGCGTGTGGGTTGGGGTGTGGGGGGCGGCTGTCGGCCCCTTGCTGCTGCTGTTCCATTCTGGTAGCTCCAAAGTCGGGATGGTTGTTGCCGTTATTGGACTCTCCTGCGTAGTGTGGTGTGATGGGAAACATCTGTCATTGTCCGAGGCGCCCTCGCGCTCCCTTTCACCTCTGACTTATTGCTATTTGATGTTGAACCTTTCTGCCTCTTAACATCTCGCTGCCTTTTCACAACTGGTTTTAATTTGCTCCCAGCGCTTGCGACCAGCAGGGTTACCGTGTCAGCACTTTGCAGGAGCTGGCCATGAGAGCGTCACAAATCCAGGGAGGTCGAGTTACATGGAAAACATATTTCTGGTGTGTTTTTATTGTCAAAACAGAGAGTTTAGATAACAATATTGATTTTGCGGGCAAAACTATCATGTTATCCTTGCTGGTCCAGTGGGCGTCATAACCAGTTTTGAAGCCGAGCAAAACCTGAAGCTGTTTTCCTTTTCTCTCCTCATTCCAAAAGAGGGATTCGGATCTACTCTGACCCCCTTTCCTGTGGCCACGCACAGGAAAACCGGGGGGCCGATGGGTTAACCCCCCTAATAGTACGTTCCATGACTTAGGGAAATCTGGGAGTGTGAAGTGCGCAGGCATTATTCATTCAATATTTTATCTTTATTTTGTTCAGAGGTAGAAAGTCTTTTATCAGGAAACAAAGCATCTTAAATGGACTAATATAGAGAAAGGATAGAAATGAAAATCAGAAATGTCTCCTCCAATCCTGCATAAATACTGGATGTGTGGAGTTTACATTGAAATCTGTCAATTCCAAATTCAATACAATATGGAGCTTACATGGCCAGCAAAATATCCTTAACAGTCGCCTCACAGTCTGTGCCTCTGAAACGGAGCTTTGTCAAAATAGAGAAGTCTACGGGATTTGAAATAATGTAGTGTGGGAATTGCTTTTAATTTTTAATTTTTTAAATTTTATATGCATTTATTTACAGGTTTTCAGGATTATGCATAAAACACCACAAATGCACCCCTGTGCAACACGAAGAGCTTCAGAATATCAAGAGAAAGATAGGGGCGGTGGTAAACAACAAGGGTATTGAACGAACATTTGAATGAGCTAACAACAAAATATAAATAAGATAATAATCACGATTCAGTTTTGAGAAATTCGTTTTAAAAAAGGTTTCGCGCTATTTGTCTATATGTGTAAATTTTAATTTTTACTTTTTATTTACTTCTTATTTGTACTTTACTTTATATTCAGTTTTATTTTGATTCTATATTTTTATATTATTTTATTCTTAATGAATTTATTTATGAAATTATTATTTATATATTTTACATTCCTAATATTTACTATCTATTTGCTTTTTAAATACTAATTGTCTGTAGATACGTAATGATCACCTGGACGGAATAAACAAATCGATTCTGATTCTGATAAAAAGACAAAAAAAAACATGTCAAAATGGTAATGACGAAGTCAGGTCATGGTGTAAGTAGAGGCAGAGTTCAGTTCAATAGATGAGGTGAAGGTCAATATGAGGTTAGGGGGGGTTGGAATTTCCATAGCTCAAATGTTATTAGATCATCATGCCAGATTCATCTTTTGGGACTCAGTCCTGGCTTTAGGCTCCAATAGTCAATTGTCACTCAAGCATGGGAGCCCTGTGTTTGGGTTGCCGGTGTTTCACCTCCCTGCAGCAGTGAGGAGCCTCACTCGCCGGCTCCCCAAGTATGCACCCGTGCTGCTCCACCTCCTGTGCTGCTCTTGACAGAGAAAGGGAGTTACGACATCTGCAACCACTTAAAAAAAAAAAAAATCTACATTTTTTATTTTAAATTGTAGAGCAAGGATAGGAAATGGGGGGTTGAGAGTGGAAGCAGCAAAGTTGCAGAGGCTGGACTGTATACGGTAATATACGCTTAGGATTCCGGCCACAGCCGACATCTACTCACGAGGTGCGTCCGAGGTGAATCTCTTGATGATTTCCACATTTAGATGAATATCACCTTTTTAGAAACCATCACCTGTTTGAAATAGGGACAGTTTCTCAGACTGAGTTCATTCTAATACAAGTCTAAGATAATCCCATTTAAATGAATCCAGAATTAAAAAAAAAGGCTTTCTCAGATTGATGCTTGAATGGAATTTAATCCATTCTAAACTAGGAAGTCCTAGACTAAGGTCATTAAAGACTAGTCAGTTCTTTCTGGCCCAGATAATCAATTTCCTCTATTGTCAAGGTCGACCTTGGAGGCCCACATCCCTTAATCCAAAGATATACCTTCCTCTGGCCAGGTTTAATTAAAGCCCTCACTTAATCTTCCTTCTGGAAATCTGATTTCCAGCAAGTCTGAGACTATTTTAAACCACGACTGAGAAAGACCTATTCAGTTAGTCCAGATTAAAAGTGTAATTAAGGGTTAAGGTAAAGGTTAAGATTAAGGTTATGGTCTAAGATTAGGCCGAATCTGTGTCCGCAAAACCACCTCTTTGTGTCGAAAGATTGCTATTCCGTTGGCATATACTCAAAATGCATACGTCATTGTCGTGGCATAGGTCAACCCTGGCGCCAATGGTGCTGATGGAAATGTACAGGGATACTGTAATTCGAGGGATAACTTCTGTTTCACTGCCTTGTTTCTCCTTTTTTCGATATCAAGCTACACTTGATATAGCTCTGCTGTTATGCTGCATAATCTAAGGCAGTGGTTCCCAACCACTGGGCTTTGGGCCGATGCCGGGCCGCGGGGCATTTGTCACCGGATCGTGAGAAGGCTCGTGGGGGTGCCCTGTTTGGCCTGTGCTTTTATCTTATTTTTGCAAAGCCCAGTTATTATTTATGAGCTACCATTAACACACATTAAACGTGTTAACGTCTGGCCCACCCAATTAAAAGTTCAGAAGCGATCTCTGCTCCTCTGCTAGATCAGAGGAATCTCAAATAATCTCAAATCTCAAAACAAAAAAATCAACTCTATGTTTTTGTTGTTGATGTATTTATTTTCCACTGTTTCCTAATTTAATGAAAAAATATAAAGCTCTGTGCGCCATGGGGAGACTTTCTCAGTCACCCCTGCCCCCCACCCACCCAGAGACGCTCATTCATTCAGTCTAAAATAATTTATAATAATTTATTAGCATGTGGTTGCTTTCAAATAAAACAACTCCATCGATTTCATCTCTAGAAAAGATGGATCAAATCAGCAGCATAATAATCTCGAATAGAATGCTTTTCAAGATGTTTCAGTTAAATCATATTTGGTTATATCATTTTTGATTGCCAAAAACCAGGAGTCTGCTGCGGCAAGCATCACTGACAGGATTTTGAAGGCTTCAGTTTCATCTCAGTCCTTCAGTTAAGAGGAGAAGTTGCAAGTGGAGGCTGAAGGTAGACCACGATGTAACAGTTGATTTCAAGCAACATAGTCAGATATTGTTTCGCTTATTCCACGCCACTGCATTATTCATTATCCATCACATTTCATACTTTTATTAACATCCATTCATATGTGAGAGGTGGCTGATCACTTTTGCAAGTTTTCCACGTTAACATACAGTATATATTCAATTCCTCCAATCACTATGGCCTATGTGCTATTCCTGGGTAGTTAGGCTCCTCCAGATCGCAATTATAGACTGTAGCGGACAACGGGACAGCCCTTTGCCCTTTGTCCTTCAGTTAAGGATTGCGGACAGCGGCTGCGGACAACAGCATGGTTCCCTTCACCATGGCTGCCAAGCTGCCTTGAGTCGGACAATCAGCGCCCTTGGTCCGACTCGAGGCAGGGAGATTTCTTAATGTTCGTCAGAGGGGAGCGGCGCAGGGGCTCGTCAGCCGACCAAGAGACAGGGCAGAACACCATTTCTCCTGCGCCTGAGATGATCATTATCCACCTCATTATCATTTGTTATTGATACTTGTGGCCAGCGTACCTTATTGTTTAAAGTGACAATAAAAACTCTCGCCATGTTGGTGGATCACGGCAAAAAGGACTCCGTCTCCCTCCCTAAGCCCTTACTTGTGAGAGTCTCTGTCCACAGGTATGGGTTTAGGGAGGGAGACGGACACCTTTGTCTGCCACATAGACCAGTTTCGCTCCGCTCTGTGGTAATAAAGACTTTATTGTTCTGTTCTGAATAACCTCAAGGCCATCACTAATCCCAACCCCGAACCTCCAACAGGTCTGCTGAGGATGCGGTCATCAAGTTCAAGTTCAAACCAGCTCAAAACACCCACAACATATGGCAAACATCCTGCTTGTGGACTGAAAAAAAATCTTTTTGCCACTGTTCTTGCCATTACCATTCAAAAATTCAAACCTTGGATTGGTCTTTCTGACCCCTTGTTTAATTCTGTTTGGGGTCCTACAGGGGTTGGTTTTGCTGCCGTCAGTCAAGTAAGGGGGGACAATGGATCAGCGTTCACGTCGCGCCCCCCGTCAGTACCTGGGCCCGCCCGGGGAAGCAAATGATCCTCCCAGCAGACTAAATTCTAAGAGACGACGCCTGAGAGCCAAGTCAAAGAATCCTAGTCACAGTCCCAAAGCCGCCAGCAGACAGCCTCGAGAGCACCTTGCAGTGGGACCTGCCCTTTGAATACTACAACTAAACGTCAAAGGCCTTTCTGCAGCCAAGCAAAGCCTCATCGAAGTCCTCGCCTCAATATACTCGATTGACGTTATCTGCCTCCAAGAGACTCACATTGGCACAGAGGAAGCAGGCCACTACACCATCAATGGCTTCGACCTCCTGTGTTACGCTGAAACATGGACGTGCCACCTATGT
Organism: Zeus faber; assembly: GCF_960531495.2. Classification (NCBI taxonomy): domain Eukaryota; kingdom Metazoa; phylum Chordata; class Actinopteri; order Zeiformes; family Zeidae; genus Zeus; species Zeus faber. Next base: position 7,831,686 of record NC_137192.1, read on the forward strand.
GCGTTCTGACATAGCTGAAGCAAATCACTTGACAACAAAACAATTCTCTGATACCATAACTATTGGTGGTTTCAACATTGTCAATGTGTACAAGCCCCCTAGTGCCAACTGGGGTCTGCAGGTCCTACCCACCCTACCCCACCCTGCCATCTATGTGGGGGATTTCAACAGCCACCACCCTGACTGGGGATATCCAGTAGTGGATAGTGATGGAGAGGCAGTTTCAGACTGGGCATTTAGAAATGACCTTGTTCTGATACATGATCCCAAACAAAGAGGAACCTTCCACTCTGACAGTTTTCCAAAGACTACTCTCCTGACCTGTGCTGGGTCAGCTCTTTGAATGGAACGCCCTATCCTGCTCAGATCCTCATTCTTGACGATTTTCCACACAGTCAACACCGGCCCTTGCTTGTACACGTTGACCTACACCTCCCAGTCATAGACAGCCCAAGGAAGATGCGCTGGAACTTCCGCAAAGCCAACTGGAAGAAATACAGTGAAATCCTGGAGCGGAGTGTTGTTACCATCCCACTCCACACCATCACTGTAGATGAAGCATACAACCGCTTCTGCAGCGCCATCTACAAAGCTGCCCACTCAGCAATCCCACGAGGCTACCGACCCCTCTACGTCCCATGCCTGGACGGAGAAAGTGCTGCACTCCTACAAGCCTACAAAACATCAGGGGACCCTGAGATAGCAGACCACCTCATTGAATCGCTAAATACAGCTGGGCGAAGGAAATGGGAGGAGACAGTAGCTGACCTGAACTTCACACACTCTAGCAGGAAATGTTGGAGCCTCATCCGCCGCCTAGGAGCTGCACAGAAGCCCCCCAGCCAAAACCGAGCATCTGTCACACCCAACCAAGTTGCATCCCACCTACTGACTATTGCAAAAGCAACCCAAGACAAACCCACCAGAAGAGCAGTTACAACTGAGCTAAAGAAAGCGCTCAGAGACCCTGAACCTTTTGAGGTTGCTGAACTGGAGAAAATCCTGCAGGGCCTGAAATGTGGAAAGGCAGCAGGATATGACAACATCTCTCCAGAGTTCATGAAACACCTTGACCCCCGAGCCCTAACCTGGCTGACACAATTCTATACCAAGATCATAAATACGAACTTGATCCCAAAGAAATGGCAGACAGCAAAAGTTATTGCCATCATTAAAACCTGGCAAAGACCACAAACTACCTGCCAGCTACCGCCCAATCTCCCTACTCAGCGTTCCCTACAAAATCCTGGAACGCCTAATACTACAACGTATCTCTCCAGGAGTAGAGGAAATTCTTTGCGTGGATCAGGCAGGTTTCCGCAAGGAGCGCAGCACAGGAGAACAAGTACTGGCCTTAACCACCTTCATCGAAAATGGCTTCGAGAGCAGACTGAAGACAGGGGCTGTGTTCCTCGACCTCACAGCCGCCTATGATACAGTCTGGCACAAAGGCCTCCTACTCAAACTCACAAAGGCGCTCCCTGCCTGGGCAACGGCAATAATACAAACTCTACTGACAAACCGGAGGTTCAGAGTTCACGTTGGTCAGAACACGAGCGCATGGAGAAGACAGACAAACGGACTCCCACAAGGCTCAGTTCTAGCTCCAACTCTGTTCAACCTCTACACAAATGACCTACCCTCCACCAAATCTCCCAAATTCATCTATGCAGATGACATTGGTCTGGCATTTCAAGCACCAGACTTTGATGAACTGGAACGGGTGCTCACTGATGACCTTGCCAAACTGGACCAGTTCTGCAGAACCTGGCGCCTAAAACCAAGTCCAGCAAAAACTGTTTCCAGTGTATTCCACCTCCACAACGCAAAAGTTGCCAGAGAACTTAACATCTAGTGCAAGATGGGGGGCAGCAGCCTCCACACTGCGCACCTCAGCACTGGCTCTCGCATACTCTGCAGCTGAATATTGCGCCCCTGTCTGGTTCAGGTCACCCCACACACACCATGTGGACACCCAGCTTAACACAACCATGAGAACCCTAACCGGGACTATTCACTCAACACCACTATGCTGGCTCCCTGTCCTATCAAACATTCCCCCTCCACATATCCGGCGAGCAGCAGCCACTCAAAGGATGCTCCAAAAGGTCAAAGATTCTCCCCAACTACCAATCCATCCAGACATCTACAACCCACCCACTGCTCGACTTCCATCTAGACGACCAATTTGGAAGAACATCCCACCAGCTGACAACTGGCTTGGAAAGCAGAATGGGAGTCCAAGGAGGTCCCAAACAAACGTCTGGTGTCAGACCCCAATCAACAGGTCCCTGGCACCAACCTCCCAAGGAGACAATGGTCTACGCTCAATTGCTTCAGGACTTGACATGGCCCCTGCTTGGCCAGCCTTCACAAATGGGCCAGTAGCCCCACTCCACTGTGTGCTTGTGGAGAGGAGCAAACCATGGAACACATCATAGAAGTCTGCCCTCTTCAACAACTAAAAGGAGGATTAGTCACCCTCCATACAGCAGACCAGGAGGCAATTGCTTGGCTTAGGGACTTTGCATTCACTAAATAAATAAAGTCAGGTAAGGCAAAAACACAATATTCTCTCAATTTCCATTTTCAAAAAGGGGATTGGACCACATCTAAGGACAATGAGAAGTTGCAGCAGAGTGGTAGGTTTCTTAATAGCAGAGCATTTAGCAAGTTATAAATGGCGGGAACCAAGATTCTAATTAGGCAAGCCTTATTAAAATCTTGGTTGAACGATAGTGAACCTATCCCTAATGCCCCTTTCACACTAACAGCTGCAAAATGTCCTGCCGCTACCTGAGGTCCCGTAGACAGGTTTTCCATTTTATAAACAATGAAAGTGGAGCACGCACAGTGAGGGGGGCTGAAAACACATCTAGACCATCTGGACAATGTCGCCACTGTGGGAAAACCTATGGATGTTTTCAGCGTTTAGAAATGCAACAGGCTGGTGAAACAATGAGGTAAACGGCTTTGAAGCACATTTAGTTTGGTCCTTTTTCTTGTCATTACACACACCAATGAAATTCAAGTTAAAACATTCCCCCTCTTGGAGTATTAAACACTTTCCGCTGGTCACTCATCACCTTCGACATTACGGTGGCTACTGCACATCATCTCTCCTCATTGGTCCATTGTTTTCAGTTGACGTGGTCAATGACTCAAACAATTTACTTCCTGCACGTTGTATAGAAAAGGTTGCCAGTCAATCAAACAAGGCTGGGGAAATTGGATACAAACCTTCAGCTGATTGTAGTTATATTATATATACTGTATATCAGCCATGTGTCTATCGCTAAGACTGAGTGTAACTGTTTGACCTCCAACGGCTCATTCTTACACTCAACTTTATTTATATGGCACCTTTCAAAACGAGTTACAAAGTGCTTTACAAAAAAAACCCAACAACATTAAACTGAATTAAAATCCAAAGACAGTGTTGGAAAAGGTACCCAAACTAGAGGAGGGGTTATAAAAGCTGCCAGTGCTGGGGCCAGAGGGGGGTGATTTTAATTATTTCCAATTATTTGGAGTCATTCAATTGCAATAAATTTTTGGACATCCAGCTCCTGACAAGATCTTCTGCGGTGAGGCCATGTTGTTTATTGTTATTAAAAAGTGTGTTTGAGGCAGTAAAAGCTGCACAGAATCGAGGAACAGAGAGTGAATTTGGGGAGCGGGAGCGTATGAGTATGGGGAAGGGGGATTTGGTTCACAAGAGAAAAGTGGAACCTGTAAGAGCACAGCGTTATGATCAGAGACAGCAAAATCGACCAAGTTCACATCATCCACATGGAAACCATGGGTGAGCACAAGGTTTAGTGTGTGCCCTTTGTCATGGCTGGGCTGCTTCACATATTGGGTCAAAATAAAAGTTTCTAAAAGTTTGATACATTTAGAAGTAAAAGAAGAGGATGAAGGGCAGTAAACATGGATATTAAAATCACCAAGAATAAGAACTCTTGTCATATTGTAGCATAATGACTGATGATGGGTTGGTAGATTAAAACACATGAAAATGAGCAGTTTATTTTTTATTTATAAAACTAAGACTCTAAAAGGTGGAGAAGTAGCTGAGCAAGACTGGAGAGCAGGTAAAATCTTTTCTGTGTATTTCTGCAAGGCCACCCACTCGGCCTGTCATTCTTGGCTGGTGGGAAAATAAATATTCGAGGGGAGATGACTCACATTCATCAGGATTTATCAAGGACTCCAGGAGTGATGATAAAGTAGTCAATATTGTTGGTCATGATAAAATCCTGGCAGATAAAAGACTTGTCGGCAATAGATGATTCAATAGCAGGGGTTGAGGAAGTGGTTTTAGCTGTGATGAAATTGCTTCTGTGTGAAATGTGAGAAGGACATGGTCTTGCTAACTGCCTTTCAGTGATCCTGAGGTGTCCCACAAAACAAAACAGTGCCCCTTGTATAAAATAACAATTAATAACAGACGGTGCCAGGGATCTCAAGAGAGAAAGACAGAGCCCATTGTCAGGGGTCCTGGTGATAAGGGAGGTGAAAATGTGACCGGTGACCTATGCAGGGGAATCAGAGGGTCAACGTTGTCTCTGGCTTAGCATAAAAGCACCTGCCTGAGTTTCATTCGACAGAGAATCCATCTGGCTCGGTTCTCTCCCGGACGTCCTAGGCAAGTCTGGTCTGATGCTGTTATTTTGCGATAAACCTATTATTTTATTCAAGTCAGCGGTCTCTCCTTCTTCATCAACACATCAAATTCATCAAGAATTCATTCATCAAGTTTTTTCAAATCTGATGACAGTCTCTAACAATTTTAATCTCAGGTCGCTCAGTTTCAGGGTTCTCTCTGAAAATTGAGAGCTTTAATCTGAGTAGCATGTGGCTGTGGTGAAGGAAAGGAAGTCACTAGAGCTGATACCAAGATATCAGGATTCTGAGTGACAAATGGTGATGTTTGCACCCAAGGGGCCCCGGTGAAGGGGACGGTGAGTGCGTGGACGTGGTGAAACGAGGCCGTGTGTATGTTTTTATTTGGGGCGGGGCAGGGCGGGCGGTGACAAATCAGCTGGGACCAGGCGGGCTGGCGTCGCTCACTCGTTTCTCCTGTCCATTTTAATTTATTTTTGTGATGAATCTCTTCCTGCTGTTATTAAACACGTCAAGACAAGTCGGCGGGGGGTGGGGGGCACGAGCATTGTTCCGGAGTGACGGCATTCCTTTTCGCGCTCGGCTTTCCAGGATCGCAATTATTCTATTTTGGCAGTCGGTCTCAGATTTCCAGACATTACTCTTCTGTTTCCACCGCTGTGGTATTCGCTTGTAGAACCGATGAATGAATTCTCAAGAAATTAAGATATGGCTCAATAAAAATTCCAATTCAAAGACTATGAATTACCCATGGATATTTGGAAATTAGTACAGGAGTCAGGTTTGTGATAGGCTACATACTATATTATACAGTGTCAGCCTTCCTGGGGTGGACACTTTGTTATATTAATGAAGTCCTACATGCATGCATCGCTTTGGAACAAGCTTGGACCTCAACATTTTCCCAAATCTCCAAGTTTTCTCTGACAAGTTTTATATTATTGAACTGACACATGGGAATACAAATTATACAATGCCCCAGAGTGAGTGGGCTGAACTGTGAAATGGAGCTACACATGGCACTCCTCCACCACTGCTGGTCGCCCAGACCCATCCCCCCTCTTCAGGTTAGACTTGGATCCTACCCATGCTGATCTCTCCAAGACTGAAGCAGTATTCTATGAAGCTGGGAGGCAGTTGTGTGAGCACAATGAAGCATTATTTAAAATGACAATTCTATGCCATTCCTTAAAGGATACGTTCGCAATTTTTTAGCACTTGCCTCATTCAAATATTTGTTCCCCTGATTCATAACTGTTTATGGCACAACCTCCAAAACACCTAATTTCTATGTCGCTTTTCACGGTGCTCAAATGCAGTCCAATGGGGTAAGCATTTAAAAAGGCTTAAAAAAAGGTTACATCTCCTTTGTAAAAACAAGAAACTCACAATATAGTGTATTCTCTCAATGATTACATTTTAAAAAGTTTTCCAGAGTTTTTTTTGACTCGTGGACTTCCGTAAATCGGCTGTTTTGACTTCATCTGTGCTGTACTGTACTAGAAACAGGAAGTTGCACCACTTCACCCCCCCCCCTTAAATACTTGGGATTTGCTGGTCTTTTATGAAATATGTCTATTTGAAGGTAAGCGATGCTGCTTAGAAGCCATATAAGTGGCTAATATAAATTTATAAGAACTGTATCCGATTGTATTGTATCGAATCACACTGAATCGTTCCGTATTAAAATGTATTGTCCCTGAATCGCATCGTGGTCCATGTACACCGGTACCATGAGTTACGAGCGCACTAACATACAAGTTTTCCGAGTTATGAGCCGTCATTCAGTCGATTTTTTGTATTAATTTGTGAGCAAAAATTAGAGTTACGAGGAGCGAGCTTCAGGTGCTGCCGCTAGTTGGCGGCCAGCATCCCGCGTCTCACTCCTTCACTTCACGTGGTTACCTGACCGTGGAAAAATCTCTTTTGTGTTTTGTGCTCAGGTTTTGTGCTTTTTGTCCGGTTTTATTGCCAATTTTTTTTTTTTGAACCATGGGTCCGAAAAAAGTAAGTGCTGAGAAGAAGAAGCGGATGATGTCCATTGACTTAAAGCGCAAAATAATAGAAGAACATGAGCGAGGTGTGCGTGTGATGGAATTGGCGAGGCAGTACGAGCGTAGTACTTCTACCATATGTACCATACTGAAGCAGAAGGAGACGATAAAGGGTGTTACGCCAGCCAAGGGCGTTAAAATAATGTCTAAGCTGCGGACCGCTGTCCATGAAAAGATGGAGAATCTGCTGTTGGAGTGGTTGACGGAGAAGCAGCTCGCAGGAGATAGCGTGACGGAGGGTATCATCTGCGAGAAGGCAAAAATGATCCAGACATTCTCTTTTATTATGTTTTATTCTGTTTTTATACAATATTTGTTATTTATACATACATTTTTCTCATTTAAAAACACATAACAAAAAAAACATTGGGGTGTTTTTTTGGGGGCTGTAACGGATTAATGGCATTTAAATTTATTTCAATGGGGAAAATTGATTTGCTATACGAGCATATTTAATTACAAGCTCTGTCACGGAACAAATTAAACTAAAGTCAAAATCCCACACTATCCGGATTCATATTGTCTTATAAGGGAGAGATGCACACCCCCAGGACCCACATTTTAATAAGGCCCGGGTTGAAAAATAGCCAACCTACAGTATACTTTAAGGAACATTGTACTATTCTTAATTGAATCGTCTTAAAGATCTAGTGTTGAACCCTTCTTAAAGGTCACATATTATGAAAAGCTCACATACTCACATACATTTAGTTTTATGATGGGTCTGCTAACACACGAACAGTGAAATAAGACAACCCAATCAGTTATTTGTGAGCTGCCTAGATCAAAAACATATGATTTAACAAGCTGTCCAGATTTGCTTCCCCCTCCTATATCAAGGTGGAGCTCATAAGAATAATACTGCCCCTCATCTGAGTATCTCCACTTACGGCTTGAGAACTATCTTTGTGAAGGTGCGGAATTTCATTCTCGCAAGCGTTGGCATCGCTAGCATGATTTACAAGCTAAGTGCTACACATGGGAACTGCTCTTGGTACCATCTGCTTCTGCGCGTCATGGCACGGTGGCGCAGTGCATTGCACTGCTGCCTCACAGCAAGAAGGTCCTGGGTTCGATTCCCACCTGGGGCGCTGTTGGCACCGTGCTCTGGCGGGTTATCTCCCAAATAGGAGCCTTTCTGTGTGGAGTTTGCATGTTCTCCCCGTGCTCACATGGGGTTTCCTCCACCTCACGTCAGTAAGGACCCCCACCAAAAACATGCACCCATCATCGTCTGACCAGCGATGGATACTCATCACCAGGTCCCCGGGCACATCCACGTATGTTGCCCACTGCTCCTGGCTGTGCCCCCGGAGGAAAGACAAGCCAGGATGGGTTAAATGCAGAGGAACCGTTTCACCGGACACCATCCAAAGCATGTGTTATAATGTTGTAGTGTGGTGTGTTGTGTGACAAATAAAGACTTCTTCTTCTCTGTTGTTGGCTGCACAGACCAGCACAAATCTTTTAAATGAAACAGAAATTAATTCCAACTCTCTGTGATGAAACTGAAGACGAGGGAAATGTAAGTATGTAAAAAATAATTGTTGTGTATGTTGCTAATAATATGAGGTAATATATAAGATGTAATTTTCTACTAACCCGCATTACTTGCTGCAGGGTCCATAATAATGTTTACGGTATTAGTTTGTTAGTTGAATGTCTGTGAAATGAACTCCATCTAATCAACACTCTAAAATCACGGGAGTATAAAATGACAGAGTGTTGCTTGCTGCTGATTTTATAGAGATTGACAAGAAGTTTACTGACTTGCTGTGAATCAAGTTTTCATGGGGGGTGAAAGCTCACCGTAACCATGGTATTAAGGAGGCACAGCCGGAAAGCCCCAACCTGTTCCGGAGTGGGGCGTGGGGAGCAGTAGCTCATTGCATTTAAAAATACAGTGTTGGAGAATTCTCAGTGGTTGGCCCATTCTGATATTTGCCATGTGACTCGCTGTTGCTTTCAGTAACAGCTGAGAACTGTTTTAACAAAGAAAAACATTGAACACTATCGGTGCGGGTAAGCATACATCGAGTGTTTACACAAATGGCCCTTTTTACGGGCTAGAAAAACAGAGATAACGATTAAAACAGTTGTGACAGTTGTGTGCAGGAATGTAAGATCTCCTGATAATGAGGAGCCGGAAGTAATCACCAAACAAGCATATGCCGCTCAGCATTTAGGCATCACCTGGTTGCAGAGTTATATCATCCATGAACATTGATCATCTCCATTTTTCTCTCACACTCCCACCTTTTGTTACTCATGGAACAATACAAATAAAAATTCACTAATGCTAATATTTCATATAATTAAGGCAAAATAAATCAGAAAATGACATAAATTGAATACAATTATAATACAGAGATATCCCAATAATAATATCTCATTGAAACCAACCGGGAAACACATCTAATAAACATTTATAACCAAAGATATAAAAGATAGAAATAAAAAACACCCCAGACACAATCCCAGGACATCTCCACCTCAAATTGGCCAAAACGCTCTTCCCACATTTAAAGAGAGAAGAGTAAATGACCATTCAGGGTTGAATCTTGAATCTTTAATATCTACACTATGACAACACACTGGAAAAAACCCAAGTCGCACTGAGGGAAAGAATCCTGTGTGAAGCCTTTCTATAATTCTAATTAAAAAACAAAAAATCAGCAGGCCGGGGAGCGACCACGGGGACCGCACCCACCCCACATGAATTAATGTAACCATTAGGATGTGGTGAGATCTGTTTTTCCAATTGAGTAATATTATTTTCTTGGCAATTGTTAAGACGATCAAAATGGGTGGGTGGTGTTTAAGTGGTTGGTCAACTGAGGATACATAGTCAGGGAGACTGGAATGCTGTGACCCAGAAGGGTTGATAGCTTCTTGGTGATGTTGGAATGCTAGGATAGGTGGGCAGAGCCAGATGGCATGAAAGTAGTCATCTCTGGTATTAAGGGAACATTGAGAGCAAACGTATTTATCCACAAAACCCATTTTGAACATTATGTGTTCTGTGATATGAGCTCTGTGCAGAATCTTGTATTGGATAAGTTGCATTTTGGAATTGCGGGTCATTGAAAAGGTGTTGCTGCAAATAAGCTTCCAAAGGTTGATATTGGTGGGGACAGCAAGATTTCTTTCCCATTCCATTGTAGGTAAAGATAAAGTGTCATCTGTTTTAAATAAAAGTTTGTTGCAGTTCCGCCCACCCAAGTGACGTTTTCAGGGCCCTCCGGCACAGAGACACAGACAACGATGGGTTGTAGAGACACCAGTTTATTGTAGAGAGGAGGCTAGGTGGAATTAGCCAGGAGCCGATGGAACATATCATGAGATATACGTGAGCGCAACCAACGAGTGTCAGGTGTGGCTGCTAAAACCCTCCCATCCACACACCCAAGGGAAATTACCGATATGAGTAAAATGTTCAATCATTGCAAGTGGTTGTAGGATTTTGTTTGTCAATTTGATTGTAACATTTAGAGACTGCTGTTGTTGAATGAATTGAAGGAAGCCGCGGCCACGGATATTATACCTTTGGGTTAAGGTTTGGAAGGATGTAAGCAAATTGTTTTCAAAAATGTGTTCCAGAGTAATTATTCCATGTCTTTTCCAAGACCTTAAGATTATTGGTCTGTTTTTAAACAGAAAATCTTCGTTGTGCCAGACTGGCGTAAATTTGTTTGGAGATAGAGTGAATTTTAGGAATCTCCACCAGGCTCACTGAGTCGTTGCGATGAATGGGTTTTTAAAGCAATTATGTTTCCTAATTAATTCAGTAAGGAATGGGAGATCAGATAATGATAACTCCTGACATTCTGTCTGTTCAATGTCTCGCCATCCATGGCCCAATTGTTGCTCTGATTGTAACCATTTAATTATAAATTGAAGATGGTTCACTGGATTGGTAGCTCAGGCAGTAGAGCTGGTGGTCTAGTGATCTAAAGGTTGCTGGTTCGATCCCAGGCTCCTCCTGCTAGCATGCTGTAGTGTCCTTGAGCAAGACACTTAACCCCTAATTGCTCCTGATGGCTGCGTCCGTCGGTGTTTGAACAATTGTAAGTCGCTTTGGATAAAAGCGTCTGCTAAATGTAATGTAAAATAGTAGTATCTGAAGTTTGGAGCTGCTAGGCCTCCACAGTCTTTGTTTTTGTGTAGTGTTGCTAGTTTCATTCTCGGTTTCTTGTATTTCTAATAAAATGTATTGACTATTGAGTCTAGAGTATTAAACCAATGTACTGTTGGTTGCACTGGGGTCATTGAAAGTTAGTTTTAGTTTATTTTTGATAGTATATTAATTTTCACTGCTGCTATACGAGATGATTAGGTTGTTCCATCAAATTAGGTCTTCTTCAATGGATTTGAGCAACAGAGTAAAGTTAAGGGTAAACAAATCTGACAGATTGGTGGCGATATCAATACCAAGGTATCTAATGTTGTCCGTTGTGATTGTTAAGGGAAGTGGAAGGGAAGACTGTGGTTTTAGTCCAATTTATTGAATGTCTGAGATGAATGAGAATTTAGATATAAGATTGAACACTTCCGGTAGGGATGATATTTGGTTCCGTAAGTACGACAAGATATTGTCTGTATACAAACTAATTTTGTAAAAACAGGGTCCTGTTGTATGCCAACAATATTACTGTTTTGACAGATGGCCGCCGCGAGGGGGTCAATAAAGATGCCAAATAGTAAAGGGGAGAGCGGACATCCTTGTCTTGTGCCACGTTGTAGAGCGAAACACTGTGAAGTGTAACCTTTGGTGATGACAGAAGCAGATTGGGGGATGTACAGGATTCTGATCCATTGAATGAGTGACTCTCCAAAGCCACATTTGTTGAGGATTGAAAAGAGATATGTCCAATTAACTCTGTCAAATGCTTTTTCGGCATATAAAGAGGCAATTAGAGTATTTAAGTTGTTCCTTTGAGATATGCTGATCAGACTGAATATACGGCGCATATTGCTGGATGAGTGTCTGTCTTTGACAAAGCCTGTTTGGTCTGGGTGAATTATTGGGTGAATTATTATTGGGGATCCTTGAGCAAGACACTTAACCCTTCATTGCTCCTGATGGCTGTGCCGTCGGTGATTGAACAATTGTAAGTCTCTCTAGGTCGTCCTCAGACGAGCCTTCCATCGTTGTTTCCAGTCATCCCGGTTCTCCATACATCTGGCCAGCTCGTTGGTGCTTTGTGCTCCCGCATCATTCTTGAGTACATCCACATATGTTAAAGAGGGACGTCCTCGTGACCGGTGCCCATGTGTTGGCTCCCACAGTACCAGTTTGCTGGCTGGCAGCTCCTGGTGTCTTTGGCAGTGTCCTGCTAGTCTCATTCTCCTTGCAGCAATCTTCTCGCCCACCCTTGGTATTCTTGGTGATGTTAAGCACTACACGCAACATCCTGGTGTAGCACCCGTCCAGGGACTTCTTTAGGGTTGGCTTCAGGGACCAGCATTCACTGCCATAGAGGAGAACGGACTCTACTGTCGCATAGAAGAAGCTGAGTTTGATTTGGCGGGGGAGGTTGGCGTTCCATACACTGGACATGCCGTTCAGGGCCCTCCATGCATGTGCCTTCCTCATTTTCAGATCTTGCTCAGTTGAGTTGACCCATGAACCCAGGTACTTGAAGTCATCAACTTCTTCAGCATAGTTCCTCCTGCTGTAGTCAGAGGTTGATGTTCTGGTGGAACGTAATAGGTGATAACCTCAGTTTTCTTCGCGTTTAGCCTCAGGCCTACTTTGGCACACTCCGGCTCTACCCTTTTCAGTAGTTCTTGTGCTTGTTCCACATTATTGGAGAGCAGACTAGTGTCATCCGCATAATCAAGGTCTGTGAGGACCACTGCGGGATGTCGTCTTGACCTCCTTGGTGTTAGCGTGAAGCCAAGTTCCTGCTCTCGCCCGCTGATTGCCTTCCTGAGTGCGTAATCGAGGACTATGATGAAGAGGAAGGGGACTAGTGTGTCCCCTTGCATAACGCCAGCCAGGATGTCGAACTCCTCGCTGTTGCCATCTGGGGTCATCACCTTGGCCCTTGTTCCTGCGTACATGGTCTCTATTGCTCGGAGTAGGTTGGGGGGAATTCCATACGCCCTAAGGATTCCCACATCATGCCTCTGTGGATCGAGTCAAAAGCCTTTTTGAAATCAATGAAGCACAGAACTGCAGTCAGGTTGGCCTTCCTCACCTCCTCAATTATTCTCCTGAGTGCCAAGATCTGGGCTGTTGTTGTTCTCCCCTCCCGAAAGCCGTTCTGGTTCTCCCTCAAATGAGGGTCGATGGCAGGTCTTATCCTGCTCAGGTCTCATCCTATAAGTCGCTTTGGATAAAAGCGTCTGCTAAATGAAATGTAATGCAATAAATGGAATTACTTTTTCAATTCTGTTGGCTAGTGTTTTACTAATAATCTTTAAATCGCAATTAATAAGGCTTACCGGTCTTTAACTGGAGATGAGGGTTGGGTCCTTATTTGGTTCGAGCAAAAGTGTGAAAAGCGGTATTCATGTGCTGAGGCATGGTGGAGGTTGACTTAATCTCTGTAACCATTCTAATGAATAATGGGGATATAAGTGGCCAGAAATGTTTATAGAATTCCACTGGGTAGCCATCAAATCTGGGTGATTTATTGTTGGGCATAGAGAAGAGAGCTTTCCTGTGTTCTTCTAGAGTAAGTTGTTGATCTAATGTGGTATTTTATTCATTATCTGAGTGTTATAGCTTATTATAAAAGTCTCATAAATATGTTATTAATGTCTTGCGGGGTGTTATCCTACCCTGTGGATCTTTGATTGCAGTAATAAGTGTTTCTTCTATCACATTTCAATTGATTGGCAAGAAATTTACCTGATTGGTCATTTAATTCAAAATAATTTGCTCTTGTTCATTGCTTGAGGAATTATGTCTTTTGATGGATGACATCAAGTTGAGATGTAATTGTCCGGATATCATTTCAAATTTGCTCAGTGGGTGAGTGGGCTTGTTGGGAATGCAAGTCTTTAAAACGTTGTTCAAGTTTATTTTGGAATTCTAGTCCTTTCTTTTTCTTGTGAGTGGAGAATGAAATAATACTACCTCTTAGATCGACCTTAGCCGTTTCCCAGAGCATGGATGGTGATATTTGTGGAGAGTCATTCAGTTCCATTCTCCTGAAAATAAATGTTTAAATTATTTTTCTGTCAAAAGTGAGTCGTTAAACCACCACCTGCCGGGAGGGTTCTGGTTGGTTTCATTTATGAGGTTTAAATTAATCGGCCAGTGATCGGAGATTACAGGATTTCAGGATTAGTGATTTTGGACCGTATAGAGTCACTTGTCAAGAAAAGGTCGATTCTAGAGAAGCTTTGGTGGGGTGGTGAATAATATGTGTATTCTCTATTACGTGGATTATTTGATCGCCAACAATCACCAAGAGCAAGATCACTTATTGTTTTATTGTGGTGGAGGAGTCTCGGAAATTACAGACTGTCTAGATATAGTTTATCAACACCAGTGATACGTGTTTACCCTTCTGCCGGTTCTACTTCAGCATTTTCCATTGAGCGTTGATCTCCCGAGGGAATTGATCGTTAATACCCAGCATGGTTCCTTTCAGCTCCCGTCCTTTGCTTTTAACCTGCTCCTTGTGCTTGAAGTGTTCAAACTTGGCAATGATGGAGCAGGGATGGTTCCCCACGCGGTTTCCCAGTAGGTGAACCCGATCAAAGGTGATCTGCTTCATAGTGTCCATGGGGAGTTTCAGAGCGGTGTGGAGGAAGTCTTACACCATGTTTTGTGGGGACTCGGTGTTGTTCTCTGGGATCCCAGAATAGATGAGGTTGTCCCGCATACTTCTGGATTGTATATCCAGGAAAGGCTCTTTCATTATTTTATTTTATTTTTTAAGAACCTCCACCTCCGTTGTGACACGCTTCGCAGAGGTTTTTAGATCTGCTTTGTCTTTTTGCAACTCGCCGACCGTGCAGTGCAGGAAATAATGGCTGGCTTTGATCTTGGAAATGTCTCAGAGAAGCGAACCAAGCATGTCCAGCTCCTTGTTAATCTCATCCAAGACACTAACCTCTACAGCGCTCAGGATTAGATTGTCTGTGTCTGTCTTCTTTCTTTTAGTTGGATTGTTCCAGTTCTGGCACTCTTCCGTGACATGCTTATTATAATAAAAATCAATATAATCCTCATGGTCCTCCACTTTGGTTTTGCGCAATGTTCTTTTGTATATATATATATATATATATATATATATATATGGCCAAAAACTGTCAAAAACTGCAGCCCACTGAATTCCTGTTCAAATGCTTAAATGCTGCAGAAATAAAACACTGAATAGACGGGTTGGTTAATATGCATCAATACACAATAACATCATTAATTGATTCACAAGATTTATTTACTAATTTAAACATTCAATTTTGGAATGCCCAAATTAAAAGCGATTGAAACGGTCAATGTATTTCACATTTATTTTAGTGTTCCAATTTTTTAGTAAGTGAACGTACACATTCCATTCCCTCTCTAGTGTACAAAACAAAACAATTATCCCTCTTTGTTAACTTACTTGCTAAGTTTTATACTGTACATCAAAGGCTACCTTATTCAATGTCAAGTAGAGATAACTTCTAGAGTGAAAAACGAACAAACAAAAAAATGCTGTTCGATTATTCCTAAACAATTTCCAGCCTTACCTGAAATGGTAACTGGTAAGGATTTGAACACACAAACACGACTGTATATCACGCCAAAACTGACATTTCACTCATGCAATATTCCTATTTAATGTATAGTGTCTAATCCATACTGTTTACTTATTTATCATATCCTTTCATTTAGAATGACCATTTTACTAATGCTTCATGCTATTGTACCAATCGTTGCTGCTGTAACACTGCAAACTACCCCACCATGGGATAGATAAAGGATTAGCTTATCTCAACCAACAGATCACTTTGACACAAGAACACAAAACACAAAAAAAAACCTCAAAAAGAGAAACGAAATAACTCAAACTTTATAAACCAAAAACTAATGCTTTTCTACTGCTGTTACGCATCATATCTGCTCACCGTGATGTCACCAAAATACATTTTGTAAGCAATTTTTACCAGTTGATATTGATCAAATTAGTTTTATCAATTTGGAATGCTTTGCGATAAAATTTATTAACAAAGCACAAACTACAGTTCTGAAGACAAACAGTCATCGTACTCCTTACCACAGACACCTTTTCCAGCAACTTAAAATCTGCTACAACTCACCACACCACTATGATCACTATCACAATCCTTACTCTGAACACAATCCAACAGTTCAATATCTATTCTAATATCTATTCTTACTACCTTAGCATAGACTACTCTTGTTAACTGGCACTTCAATTCAATTCGATTTTCATTTAGTCTGCTAAACACTACTAGTTAACCATAATCATACAGAGAACCATTTGACTATTCGTTAAATCACTCAGTCCTGCAGCTTCCTCTGCTGAACCAATATCTTACTAGAATGACATTTACAACTCTCTTTGCTCCAAGTTCTAGAAGAATCAAAGAATCCCAAATACATCATGTGCTATCTTTCCACTTTCATTGTCTTTCACATCATATTCCATAATCATTTCAGTATATCAACCAACTTTACAGCTCTCTCTCGCCTTGCTATACTTTTTTCATATTAATTTAAAGCCTTGAAGTATCCTTCCCAGAAATCCCAGCAGATATTTTAGGTTATAACCATACTTTTACAACAAGACCTCAGGTATGAAGCTTGTTTGAAATGGCAAGCAACTTGTGAGTGATAGCGTGCAGCCCGAGCGTGCAGCCCGAGCCAGACCTTCAGCTCAGGGCTGTAAGAGCGAGTACTGAGCGACTGGGTGATTCAAAACCCAAGTCAGGGACTTTGTTTTGAAAATACTCACTCACTCAGACTTGGAGTCAGACATTGACTTCAGCTCCAGGCGGGCTGGGGGAGCGAGTGAGTGATTGGTGCAGCCTGCGTCAGACCAATCAGCTCAGGGCAGGGGGCAGGCTCCAGGCTGCGAGAGCGAGTAGCTGAGTACTGAGTTGAAACAAGCGCAAGTGGTTTCTTTTCTCACAGGGCTAGGTTACTACAGTAATTTCGTTCAAAGATTTCCACAAACACAGGTATGAGGGCGAGTCCGTGAACGAGTTGGTGGAGACGATGACTCGTCACTCGTTCAGAACGAGTCATTCAAACCCGCACATCACTACGGATAACTCTTTGAATGATTTATTTGAGTCATTTCAACCTAGATTTAGAGCACTCTACTGTTTTCACAAAAGGGGTCAATGACCAATTACTTGTGATTCTGACACCTTATTTGTTATTACTCATTTTAAGAGCATATTTTGATACTGATGACCACAACATTGGCATAAGAGGGTTAGCTCTTGTGATGCAAGTATCGCAAACGATTCGTTCATAGTTAACAAATCTATTAAGTGACTCAGCGGCCGGGAGTCATTCCAGCAAAATAGTCATTCTTTCACGACTTAGTAACTTAGAAACAGCCAGAACTGAGACTTCACTCTCAAATGAAAAGAGCCGAGAGCCAAATAGAAAATAACATAAAGGTGAAGGCATTTGCCATAATTCATAAAGAATTTGGCAGAATTAAATCATTCTTCACGGCTTAGAGCCAAACCAACTCTTCTGACTCCAGTTGTACCAACTGAATCACACGAACGAAGAGTCAGAAAATGGAACAAATCTTTTTACTCATAAAGAGCAGAATCTCCAAAAAAAGAGCGAAACTTTTCATCACTAGATGGCTCATTCCTGGTTAAGGTCTTTTTTATTAGAGAGGATACACCGTGCAATTCACAGCAGTGTCACTATTGTAATGTTAATGTTGAAAATCTCTTTCGTTGATCACCAAAAATGAATCACTTGTACATTCTAATCAGTCAGTAAATTTGCATCCAGCTGGCGGCTCCGACTTGGTTTCAAGCGAGTTTCACACTTTCATACGTGTGAAAGAAGTGGTAGTCATTGCATTGTCACTCTCTCCATGGTTGTGTTTTGACATATTCAACTTTATGAACTATTTGAACCATTTGTCTGACCTTTTGCACCCGAGGAGCTCCATTTTCTGCTTCATAACTGTGACCATCGCTGCACAAAATGAACCTCGGAATTAAGGCGGAAAACTAATAGTTTCCCGTTCATTGCATCGTCATCTTTTTTATTTCCCCTCCTCCTCCAACCTTCTTTTTTTCTGAGAGCTTCCGTTTTGTCTAGGTGAAAGTTTGACTGGAGGGATCTCGACGTGAAATGCAGAGTTTGCGAGGCCCTTCGTGACTGTGCCGTGATTAAGGGCTGTACTGTCTAAATAAACTTGACTTGACTTGACCTGCTGTACCTTTAAACCTGAGGAAGTTCATCGCTCACAGCAAACCCTCTCGGTATCCCCCCGTTACCTCCAGCGTAGATATCATCCAAATACTGTACATCTAAACCCAATAATAATAATAACTAATAATATAGAAGGGTATGTTTACTGTGACATTTTTGGTTTATGGGCTACATCCCAGGTGGATTGTACATCACCGTTTCTATCTTAAGTTAATGTTTATGGTACTTGTCTATTTCACAAGTTATTGTATAGGACCGTGTATTCTCATTTTGGACATGACGTTATTTTTTAGGTCTTTTTAATTTTTCTCTTTATTTTTTAATCTTCCATCTATCTATCTATCTATCTATCTATCTGTCTGTCTGTCTGTCTGTCTGTCTGTCTGTCTGTCTGTCCATCTATTAATGATTATGGAAGCAGTGCATAAGGGCTCCTAGGGGCACCACCAGGAATTTTGGGCCCCATCAAAATATAACACATTGGGCCCCACCACCACAGGCCACGCCAACCCTACGCAATTGCTATAACCACACACCTCCAGATCCCAATCGACCCATTCAAAGCTTGAAATAACTTTACCTTTGCGGGCTTGCAACTCTCTTGTAGTCAAATACTTATTGTATGGTATTTACTGACAGTGAGACAGCGATGATAGGTTAATCATCTAATATTGAAATTTGTTTTTAATAATATATCTATGTTCTTATAATCTTTGAGGGCTCCTGTTGATGGAGATATGAATGTTGACCGTTCGCTGTCAAGTAGATATGGTGAAAGAAAGTAACCTGTGGGCCCTGAGAAGTTTCCTCTTTCCAAAAAATGATGGACACACAGCGGAACTTATATCTCGAACACAGATACACAAACAAACACAGACCAAACAACAACGAACAACAAAGAAACTGGCTCCATAATCATCACAGTTCGAGAGAGAAGATAGGTAGCGATCCCATCCAGCTTTTCTTATCAAACTGGTGGAATTCTGCCAATCAGCCTCAAACCGTAATGGATTGTTTCTATTGCAAGGGCTGGAGAGTGTCCAGGAGAAAACCAGGTATTTTTATTTTGGCTTTTTTATTTTTATTCTAGATGTCTTGTATGGAACATGTCTGTGGTTAAAAGGAAATGAATAGATGAGAGAGATGGTGAGAGAAGTTATGCAGAAAGCCCTGCTCATCGACGTATCGGAACGGTAAAGGTTTTTGGTTGATATTTTAATGTTTCTGGTAGTTCTGAAACAAACAAGCTTATTGTTGGTCGATCTGGACAAAAGCATCTGCTAAATTACATAGATTATTGTCAACGAGATGTTGGAGTAGAAGCTTTCACCAAACCTCTCTTGGGTCAAACACATGGAGAAGATGCACTAGTA
>NC_137192.1:7856118-8046118 GCF_960531495.2 Zeus faber
AAGGTCACACACGGAGTGAACCCATGTTCACCGTGTTGCTCAGCTATTTGTCCTGGATGTGACCGATGATGGTCCCTTCTGCTCAGCCAGGCAAGCCCAAGAACTCCAACTCCGCCAAGTCGTCCGACATTACTGGCATTGTTGATCTTTCTTTTAGTTATTTTTCGGTACGCTTGCAAGGTTTAAATTCCAGCTGTACATGACGTCATACAGACATTTTTTCCAAATTAATACGTTCAAGTTAAAATGTTTTCCCCCACCGACTTTACCTCTAAGCAGACATTATTATGGAATTCAATGGGCACTTGGATCTGGAGGCATGCACTATGGAAACACACCAATTAAGCTGTCACAAACATGAGGGACCTGTCTCGTTGTTATGACACTGTCCATAATGACAGAAAATGACAGTGTTTATTTCTCTGTTCATTTGTTGTTGTTGCGGAAAACGCCGTCCCCGCTAATGCATGTCCCATGCGCCGGTTGCCAAGTGCTCCAAACTATATGGTTCACCGTTTTTAACATTTCTATAAGTCCAGGAGACTTTTCATTGCAATATCTCTGACGTGGATCCGAACGACATAACTTCTGCAGCCGTTGAGGTTGTTGAGGCCACTTTGAATCCAAGCTGCCATAATTGTCAGCGTGCCGTTGGTCTGTAAGCGTGGACCTATCGTATGCATGGTTCAAATTACAGGGGGGATTGTGGGGGTTTGACCGCCCTAATTAAGACACTAAGGAGGGTAAGGAGGTAAAAACAATAGGTCGGGTGAGGTCGAAACATTTATGTATATCCTTCTTATGTGTAATCGTAAACATTACAATATATTTCCCAAATTCATGCCTGGAAAAATCTTGTAATACGATTTCAGACACCCCTAAAGAGGACCATACCATTACACTGAGCATCGTGCTCCACGGTGGACCCAGGCAAGTTGGAGCAACTCCGTGGTGGAGGATGCAATCCACAGCTCAGATCAGAGTGATCTTTTTTTCCAAACAAAGCAAATAAAAACTGTATGTGTTTTTATTCATTTATTTTACTCCATTTCTAATTAAAAGAAACAAAGAAAAGCCCTGTGTGTAACCGTGCGTAATGGGGACACTTTCTCAATCTCCGCCTTATACCCCCCGCCCCCCGTTGTCACTCTATAATTCACCCTCTGACTGTAAGTAAGGTAAACAACTTTATGAGGATTACAGACACAGCCAGCATCCCTAATGTGCCAACCATAGAAACGCCAGTGCCACAGGGAGACCTGGAGCCCACTGCACAGCGCCGCATGAGTCCTGGGGCAGATTTAGTATGATATATATTTTTACACACCGAGTTTGTGCGTTATCCGGAGAACTTCAAGCCGTAAATCCCCCTACTGACTTCACGAGGTGCCCACGGCCAACGGCAAATGCGATTTCAAAGGTTTACACTTCTTCCCCTCAACCTCCTCCTTTGACTTTCCCTCGAAGAATAACCCACGACTTACCGATTCCCATTGCCCACTTGTATGAATTACTGTGTGTAATCGGCACCATATGAGTGAACTCTGCCCAGTACCAGGTGGGAATATAAATTCTCATGGAAAATTTCCATCCTCTTTGATGTCTTACAGTGTACAGGACGGACTCTGTCTCACCTCACAGCGGTGGGCGGGTCTGTACAGCAAGGTTACATAAGGTGGATGATCTTCTTTCAGGAACTAATTAAACCACGCCTGTGCCTGCCAGGCCACTCCCCTGAGGCGTCGGAACAATGGACAGAGAGAGTCTAGCTGTCAGCGTCCTTTAATGAAGGCAATTAAGGTTTTTGCTTTTCACCATGTTTGTAATCCAGAAATTGCAATCCCTTTGGGTGAAGATGAAGGAGCTCCTTAGTTCCCCATACTTTGCGTCGTGCAAGAATGAGCAATAATCAGTTGGATTTTTTTCGTAGAAACTGACTGGAGTAGGTTTTTTTGTGGAATCATAATATCAGCGACAATTGTTTTGTACATTTTGCAGCGGGCATGTGTCTAAAATAACACTGCATAATAACCCCGCACATAGAAATCACATCCACCACTGCCAGGTCTCCAACCATCGTCCATTAATGTGGATTAAAATCAGAACAACACAGGTCTTGAATTTGGGACAGGTTGGAGTAATACTGGTGATATTGGACAGGGAAGGGAGATTTATTTTTCGAGTACGATCCTTTTTTTACATGAATAAATCAGGCTTAGACAAAAAAAAAATCATTAGATTAGAGTCATTGGAGCAACTTGAAAAAAAAGCTTCAGTTTGTATGTAACATTGTATGTTTTAACATATATACACTATATGTATTTACACGCATGCGTGCGTGCGCACCCGTACACACACACACACACACACACACACACACACACACACACACACACACACACACACACACACACACACAACATTAAAACCACCTGCCTAATATTGTGTTGGTCCTTCTCGTGCCACCAAAACGGCTCTGACCCACCTAAACAATGTTTAGGAAGGTGCCATCACATGCACTTGCCGATCTACATCATGTAAAAGAAAACATGATTCATCAGACCTGGCCACCTTCTTCCATTGCTCCATGGTCCAGTTCTGACGCTCACGCGCCCATTGTAGGCGCTTTCGATGTTGGACAGTGGTCAGCATAGGCACTCATACACTGGCCACACTGTGGCTACGCAGCCCCATATGCAGCAAGCTGTGATGCACTGAGTTCTGAGACCTTTCTATCATAGCAGCATCAACTTGTTCAATTTGTGCTACAGTAGCTCTTCTGTGGGATCGAACCGGACGGGCTAGACTTCGCTCCCCATACGTATCAGTCACCGGTTCACTGGTTGTCCTTCCTTGGACCACTTTTGGTAGGTACTTACCACTGCATACCAGGAACACCCCACAAGACCTGCGCAATTTGAACTAACTGTTCATTTGCTGCCTAATATATCCCACCCCATGACAGGTGCCATTGGAACGAGATAAGCAATGTTAACCACTTCACATGATAGTGGTTTTAATGTTGTAGCTGATCGGTGTATATATAATTGATTTTTGGGGGGGTTTTCTTAACTTTTCTCAAAAGTTGTAAAAAATTTCAAGTTGATACGTTCACTAATTTGTTCCATAATAAGTGTCAGATTGTCTGACAGCCTCTAGTATGAAGAACAACACAACAGTGCACAACAGTGGAGCTCTAAAAGTTAACAGATGAGTGAACAGGTAACAGATGGTGTAGACATCAGACAACCTCACACTCCCACGGTAGTGAACCAGCGAGGGGTCTCAATTAGATCAGAACTATAAACACTTGATTACAGCTGTCTAGACCTACTTACAAATCACTCATTAACAAAATGGTGATGTGAGACCCCCAAATGATCCTTTGTAGTGAACAAATGTTTTGAACGACTCAGTAGTCACTCTGGCAATGGAGCCGTTTGATTGTTTCATTTGTTCACGACTAAGTAACTATGGCACGGCACAGGCATTCACTGAGTCTTGACTCCTGATTTGCTAACGAACATAGCAACATATCCAAACAAGCGCCTTGAGTTTTGATTCAGTGAGAGGGCAAGCAAGCGAATCTTTGATCGCAAAACTCAAAATAATTACTGAGAAAAAAAGCCATTTGGCATGATTAATGTTGAATGTGACTGATTTACACTTTCCATTGCACTATTCCACCACAAGAAATAATTTTGAGAATATATATATATATTATAAATATATATATATATATATATTCCCATTCAAATAGATTTCCACCTGACCTTGCCAGAGTCGGGCCAATCACAACCGTTTATCTAATATGAGGCACGTTTGATACGATGGTGATGCAGAGGAGAGTCGTTGAGGCGTTTTCGTAAACAACTACGATGGCTGACGTAGCACGGTCTGTTGAATCCGCTATCGCCATTGAGGCACCTCACCAAAATGGCTGCCGCTAATGTGGAGCGGTCTGTTGAATCAGCTCCCGCGACAGTATTAAACAAACTGGGTGGTATGTTTTCTCTAAAATGCTTTTGTTGATAAGAAAGATGCATTTGCTGTACTTCCGATAGAATTTGGTAAAAGTTGAATTGACCGACTCACTCACACAGCACTACGTCACACGTTTCGTTTGCTCTGATAGGTTGTAGATCTATCCAATTGGGTCCAGAGACTTTTTGGTCTGCGCCCGTTGGTAATACCCCTTGACAACGAAAATGAACTGAGAGATTCCAGACTAATAAACATTTGCGAATTGGTGGCTATTACCTAAATCAAAAGAACAAGGAGTTGGAAAATGGACTCTTATCACCGAGTAACAGGAACAGAATCCTAAAAAAAGAGTCAAAACTTTCAATACCACTACTATATAGGACAGGTGTCAGGAACCTTTTTGGCTGGGAGAGCCATAAAAGCCAGATATTTCTAAATGTATTTCCTTGTGAGCCATATAATATTTAATAAAATTGAATGCAACTTAATGCGTGCATTATTTAAGTAAGGCATACATTTTTAACGTATAACACATCTCTGAGTACTTAAAAAAGCGCTATATATAACACATTTCTCTTTATTCTTCTTAATTATATTGTTGTTATACTGTAGCTTACCAATAATAAATGAAATACTTTTTACCATTAATGCGACTTGTGGTGCTGCATGGTTTTGCTGGTGCCCTTGTAGTCTGGTTCATACATAGTGAGGCTAAGCTTCACGCTGCGTTGAGGCTTCCATCAGTTAAACGTGAGCGTAGCTTGCTCTTAATGTTTCTCAGATGCCAGAAAGACTGCTCACATGCGTATGTAGAGCTAAACATGGTCAATACGGCAATACTCACACGCTGCATTGTGTGGTGTTTGACGGGAAGCTCCTTCCAAGTTTTAAGAATCAGCTGGTCTTCAGGTTCAAGTTCAAGTTCAAGTGATTATTTGTCACATACATATTGAAGTTTTTTCCATTTCTGTACACTTGTGCTCAGCTGATTGGTCCGACTCGAGGCAGGGAGTTTTCTTAATGTTTGTCTGTCTTACAGAGGGGATCGGCGCACGGGCTCGTAAGCAGCCCAGTAGTAGAAGGCCAGTCCTCCTGCGCCCAAGGAGGATCATTATTATCCACAATTATTATAATAATCCTCAGTGATATATGTGATTGTGGCCTGCATGACGCATATTTAAATGAACAATAAAACTCTCACCATGTCGGCACACCACGGCCAGAAAGACTCCGTCTCCCTCCCTAAACCCTCACCTGTGGGCAGAGACTCCCACAAGTGGCGCCTGAGCAGAGACCCGGGAGGGGCAGGGCGCCAAGTAAAAGGCGCCCCGGAGTCTTTCTGTGGTCCACAGCCGGTGCTTGACTACGCCCCTTTGTCCGCCACATTAATATTTTAAATTTTATTTTCAAAATTGTAATTTCTCTTACCTGTTTTACTTTAAAATGACACAGAATAATTATTTATTACTTGTTAATTGTGATTGTTAATTTTAGCTCAAAATTGGCTCGTGAGCCATAGGTTCCCAACTCCTGATATAGGACGATATCCAACTCACTCTGGTGTGTTGATCCAGATGATGTCCAGGTGGCAGTAGTACACACACTCCTTGTCTTTATAGGAATAGCAGGTACACCTCTTGGCTCTCCTCCGGGGGCCGGGGGGCTGCTCACTCTGCACAGTGTGGGGGTCCACGGGGGCCCCGTCCTCCCTGATGCCCAACTTGGAGGCCTCCATCTCTCTTCTCAAGTTCACATCTTTATTGGAAGAGTGACCTGTTGTGATATGGACAATTTGACATGAAGGTATTGGTTAGCTTTATGCAAATTAAAAAAAAAAAAATTGGCCAAGATTTGGGGTCTTTTGTGATACTGACCCATAAAAAAATAAAATGAAATACTGTGATTTAGCGTTTCCACATCATAGTGGTAAAATATTAGTGTCAGTTATAGCCTTAAAATATTATAATGAGGCTTGTTCTGCCCAACAAATTTTAGCCTAGGGCTGGGTCATATATGGACATTGCATTCATAGCGCGATATGAGTGCGGGTTTTGGTTATTGAAATATTGTTAATGTTGACATAGTTAAATGTTGACTTGTACTTCTCTTAATGGTTGCATTACAGTAGCTAATTTAATTTTCTTACTCTTCTGGTTGTTCTAAGTAATGCACTACCTGCTTGGTCAAAATAATTATAATAATAAAAAATGAAATAATAATAAATATAGCTGCAGGCAGCAATACATGGGGTCCAATTTAGTCGTGTTAGGTAAATATTATGGTTTTCAGAGTTTTCACAATGCCGGGATAAGATGATACAAATTCAGCCTGATTTGACCCGTTTTTGTCGTGGCCGACCAATTCGCAGCGACGAGCCCAAATATGAATGTTGGGAACAGGGAACGGGTGGGCGTCGTTACTCCATGCCTTGTGAAGTAAAGGATGACAAGCACGATGAAAGGTCTAGCAGGTCAGATCTTTTTGTATTTTTCTACCTAGTCTTACAACCGCTGCGACGCGTTTCTTGACGTTGACCAATAGGAGGACAGAGTGCTCTGTATGTGAACCTGGCGAAGAGAAGAGGATCGAACCGAGTCTGTCCAGGAGGCGACGGGGAGACAATGAGTTGGGGATTTAAACTGATTCAGATTGTATGTCCGTGGCCAACACCGATTGACCAAACAATCACATTTACACTGGAACTGGTCCACAATCGCATTTTCTTTCTTTTATTTTTCTTTTCAATTCATATTTATACTTATACCCAGTCAATACCTGCATTGCCAGTCCCCCGACCAAGATACAGCGAGAGTTAAGAGTACTACGATCGCCTAATCTGACATGGTGACCATTGTGAAAGACAAAAATATTGTGTAGTCCGATCCCAGTACAAAACACACTACCATTTTGTGTCAACAGTTTTCGGGGTTCTGTGAGGTTCTGTGATACGCGGCACGAGTTACAATTCTTCCGAGTTTACATTGAACGCGGCATCGGCTCCCTCAGTCTGTCATTGCGAACAAGCGTAAATACTACGCAAAGCAACCAGGTCTACACAGCATCTACTCTTTGTATTCGAGCGAGCACCCAGAGAGACTTTTATCGGATGATGATGTCACAAAGCACCCCGCTCCTCAAACTAATCAAGGTGCGCCAACATTCTTCAAACTCTGGTAAATTTGCAACGTTTTTGCAGTACTTCCTGCTCCAAATGTACACCGATATTGATCAAACTTGAACCACAAGATGTCCAATGTCTGTATGTACTGCGTTTGCCGTGTTTCAGATACTTTTAGCCTGGGACCTGCCAAGAACATTAATAATAACATAAATCTGAGCTAAAACAACAGGGTTCCAGCAATAACAATAACACATTTAATCTATAAGTGCCTTACGTACATCCCAGTGGCACTTGACGCAAGTTAGGTTAGTTACTAATACTAGTCTCTCAAATATAATAACTATAATAATACATATAGCTGCATGCGGCAATACAGTTTTGTCGTTTTAGGTACAGTTTTCCGAGTTTTCCAACTGTGATAGGTGGTCTGTACGGTACTGGAACAGTGATCCACTTCTCCTCCCGCTCTGGGCCGGTCGTCGCCCAGGGCGATGGGACTTGTTTGGATCGCACTGAGGAAACCTGTCACGATCCACGTACATTTAATGTTCTTGAAATAAATTGTCTATAAATAAAGACATGTTTACTTTAAATGAAGTATCGTACTCTTCATGTGTTCATCGCGCATTTACGTCGCTGAACGTTCCTCTTGTGTCATTCAGTTTAATTGTCCGTCCGAACGGTGTTTTAACAATTACGATCATTCCTGGACCATACTGTGCGGACGCAAAAGAAAGGGATTGTGCATTGTGTAGAATGTACTTTGCATGCAGAAAGTTAACATGAACTTCTTTAGCTTATTTTGGGATAAAGTGAGTCAATCATGTTAACGTATCACTTCTCATTTGTCTAACTATATCCGCGCAATGGCGCAATGGCGCACTGTGAGCAAATGCGTAAATGAACAAGAAAGATTTGTTGGTGATTTTTCCCGCACTCTGCTCAACTCTGTAAGTATTTATAGCTAATAATTTGTGTTGGGGATAACGCGTAACTGTAATAAGTTTATTTGTTTTTTGGTGAGGTGGGGCCGCCATGGATCGGGCTTGTTGTTCCAGCACATCCCCAGATGCTCGATAGGATCGGACGCTAATCCCGTTGATCTACATGATGTAGAACAAAACATGATTCATCAGACCAGGCCACCTTCTTCCATTGCTCCATGGTCCAGTTCTGTCACTCAGGTGCCCAATGTAGGCGCTTTCAGCGGTGGACAGGGGTCAGCATGGGCACTCTGACTGGTCTGTGGCTACGGAGCCTCATACGCAGCAAGCTGTGACGCACTGTGTGTTCTGGCACCTTTCTATCATAGCCAGCATTAACTTTTTCAGAAATTTGTGCTACAGTAGTTCTTCTGTGGGATCGGACCAGATGGGCTACACTTTTCTCCCCACGCGCATCAATGAGCCCATGACCCTGTTACCGGTTCACCAGTTGTCGTTCCTTGGACCACTTTTGGTAGGTACTAACCACTGCATAACAGGAACACCCCACAAGACCTGCCGTTCTGGAGATGCTCTGACCCAGGCGCCTTGCTATCACAATTTGGTCCTTGTCAAAGTCTCTCAGATCCTTACGCTTGACCATTATTCCTGCTTCCAACACACTAACTTCAAGAACTGACTGTTCACTTGCTGCCTAATATATCCCACCCCTTGACGGGAGCCATTGGAGCAAGATGAGCAATGTTATTCACTTCACCTGTCAGGGGTTTTAGTGTTGTGGCTGATCAGTGTATTTCCTTATGACGGAGGTCTGAGTTTAAAAACAAAAATTTAACCTATCATTAAATAATTCTTTACTTTCTTTCTCACCAGAAAATGTCTGAAACCCATATCTTCAGTGCCATAGAATCAACGACCGCGGGGATCTATGTTGTGAAAGACACTACCAGCCGCGAAACCTCTGACGTTGGAATAGTCTTCGAGGGTGTGGTGGCACTTCAAAATCTCAACAACGTAGCCCTTGCGCCTCTTTAATGCCTTGAACATGCAGTACCCTACGTAGTACCGCTACACTTTTGAAGCAATTCAAAAGATCATCGTGGAGGTGGATGTGGGTGAACTGTCAAGAAAGGCTCAAAGCTTGAAAACTAAGCTACACCGGTGAAGAGAGCTCATTGTTCGTGGCTTTTGGTTTGATTAGGACATATGACTGTTACTCCTTATGGTCTCTTAGCTATTCCAGACTCAGTGCTGTTGTGGCCTGATTTTGTTACCACCAGTCCAGTGATATTGATGTTTAAAACGGAATTGTTATTATGGTGCAGTTCAAGGCAAATTAGAATTTTATTATTCCATGTGTTTAATATATTGTTCAAAAATCTTGAGGTCTTCCCATGGCACATTTAAGGTGCATTGTTTTTTATGGATGCCGTCTCTGATTCAATTTTTGCACAAAACTGCTGTCTTTCAGTAGTTCTCCCACCAAACAAATCAAAATGCTCTTGGGGCTTATTCTTTCATTAAAATATGTCTAGTTTATCTGCTTTACATGCCATCTTGGAACTTCGATACATTTATACAATAGCAAGTGTGTACAATTCTTCCGCTGTTTCACTGTTCTGCTTATACTTGAACTTTTACTGGGGAGGAATGCAGAAATTAAATTACAGAACTTTATTTTGTGTGTGTGTGTGTGTGTGTGTGTGTGTGTGTGTGTGTGTGTGTGTGTGTGTGTGTGTGTGTGTGTGTGTGTGTGTGTGTGTTTGAGTGCAAGTAAAAAGGTTGCCCAACAGACTAACCCCGGAAATACGACAGAATAAATATTGTCTTTTAAGATTCATAATTTTAGAAGTATTGAATGTTGAAAATGATCATTTATATTTGTTATTCCAACGGTTTACAACTGGAACAAATTGAATCTGTACTATGCTTAACATCAAAACAGATGGTGAGATACAGTACAGATAAACTCGCAACAGGGGCCTTTAAACCAAGAAAAGCCTGGTTTGAATTTTATTTTGGAAAATCTTTGGCATTATTTGGCCAATTGGGACACACTTGTGCCTTACATCTAGTTTTTAGAATAAAGGTTTAAAATATAACTGTCTCATAATGTTTTCTGAAAATAATAGTGGTTAAGGTTTAAAATGATTACAAAATAGTCAACTGAAAAGTATTAGACAACAATAATATTGATGAATTGCTTTTTCCTTACTTTTAATTTGTTCTATTCATATTGAAAATGTGATACAGTATATATTTATTTGTATTTATATATAGATTTATAACTTCATAAAATTATATTTATCATTTAATTTCATGTAATGAATGAGTAAAGTGACAAAATGATTTCATTTACTTTATTAAATCAAATCCATTAACTTTATTTAATCACATTCTGTCAACTTTGTATCAACAAAAACGTATTGTGTTGACTGAACAGAAATAGTTTGTGTTGATTCAACACAAGTTTGTAAGTTGCTACCCAAGAAAACAATTTGTGTGCAATCAATGTCCAACAATTACATGTAGCAAATGCATTGATTCTTATATTTCGGTGTAGATTTTGGGACCTGTAAAACGCAGCACGAGTTACAGTTTTCACAGTTCCCTTTAAACACATCATCGACTCAAGTTGTCCGTCTAGACTTCGCACTCGCAGGTGGCTGGACATGAATGAGTTCCGACAGTCAAAGCTTTGACTTATACAACTTCGGCTCACGATGATGTCACAAAGCGGCCCACTCCTGAAACTAATCAAATCGCCTCAACGTTCTTTTACTTCCGGTAAAATTCTGACTACTTTTCACAAATGTCTTCTCTAAATGAGGATCGATATTGATCAAACTCGTACAACCAGACGACTGAGACGTCCTGGTTCTAATGAGACCTCAACCATGTCTATGCGTTCTGCCGTTTTGAGATTCTGTTTCAGATACTTTTAACCCGAAAAACGCAGAGAAGAAAGTAAAAAAACGTCCAGGCTGGACCCGTAATAATAATATTAATAATAATAATAATAATAAGAAGAAGAAGAAGAAGAAGAAGAAGAAGAAGAAGAAGAAGAAGAAGAAAAAGAAGAAGAAGAAGAAGAAGAAGAAGAAGAAGAAGAACAATAATAATGATAAGAATAAGAATAAACATTAATAACAATAATAATAAATAAATAAATAAATATATATATATATATATATATATATATATATATATATATATATATATATATATATATATCGCTTTTCAAGATACTCAGACACTTTCCAACACATAAACAAAATAAATCAGATACTGTAGTATCTCATGAAATACAGAATCTTATATATCTTATAAAAGCATCAATCGCCATCCCCAAAACTACCGCGACATTATCGATACGTAGATAGGTATTAGTACAGAAAAAAAATGTTTTTTTTTTGTCGAACTCACCGTTTGCCAAAAATGGTGTAACTATGATAAGAAATAAAACTCCCAGGTCGAGGGACGATAAATTAGCCATCACACATTGAGGACGTGATCACCTCCAAATAAATAACTGGTAAAAAAAAAATAAAAAAAAAATAATAAATAATCAAATAATGTGAAAAATCCAAAGGTGTATTAAAAAAAACCTTGCAAATAAATAACGTCAGAATAGACAATCCTCAGCATGGGTATCCGCTGCGGCAGCGTGCGGAGTGGGTGTGCTGGGTGTCACCGCAGCAAGCTCCGGCTTTATGGGGAGGCTGCCCCCTCCCTCCCTCACCCCACCCAGCTGGATGCCTACAGTGGCCCGCAGCAGCTCCCCCGCGCCGGGCTGCGGATGCATTTCAGGGAGGGGGGAGGAAGCAGCATTTAACTACGGTTTTGTTGTTCCCTCCAAGATTTTACAGGTTTTCATTTCTGACAATCCCTTGGAATAGGTTTTCTCCACATTTCCCCACATACATGTCTGTTAATTGCATTTTTTTCTTCTACATATTTATACATGGATACATAATTCTTCCTGAATCAACGGCCTTTCATGTGTTTTTAATGTTTTTATGAGCTGTTTGACAAATAGGTTATTTCTCTATGTCTCAATAAACCACAAGGGCTTTCTTTTCTTTATTGTATTCATCTGATTAATTAATCCCTCGTAACTTTTTTTTGCGGCGACATAATGATTACGGTCGCCCCAAAACGAGTTGGTGTTTTTTCGGTCCGAATTCGTTTTTCGCGCGATTCCCAAATACGAATGAAAAATCATTTCCAGACGAAACAAAAGTCATTTTATTCAGCAAAATATATACCGCCATGGAGCCCACGTGAGCCAATGTGAGGGAAATACATACACCCATGAAATAAATCTTGAAATAAATGAATGAGGCAATAAATATGTAAATAAATGTGAATATAAATATATAATTGAGTAATTATAGTCGTTAATACTACTCCATATAGTAGTAATCAATAAAACGTTTTTATTTTATTTTAAAGGGGACGTTTTATTAAAAATAATAATAATAATAATGTTTTTATTCGTTTCAGCCGACTTTTATTTCTTAATTCCACATTTATTTATTTCATGGCACTTTTATTCCACAGTGCCACGTTACCAATCCTTGTGAAAATGTGGTTACCTCACAGATTCAGAGCGGGGCAACACCGGCTCGGAGCTAGCGCTCCATACCTCCTCGGTTGGAGCCGGGGGCCGGTAGGGAGCGAGCTGGTGACAGTGGAGGGCCACCCGCCCGTACGACACATCCGACAGCTGTTCCAGCGCAGTGCAGGGGGACGGCCTTTGCAACCGGGACCCAGGTGTGTCCACTGGGCTCCCACTCCTTACTGGACCCCGGCTCCAACCGAGGTGGTATCGGGAGCTGAGGAGCAGCTTCAGGCAACCACTACCTCTACCGCTGTTGCGGCGCCGCCCCCTCCCTCTGCTGGCTCTCAATCTGCGACATAAACACGCCCCATCATTTGCATAGGACATCGAATGTGGAATTATGAAATAAAGGTCCCCTCGAAATGAATAAAAACAGCCTTTTGAAAAACATGGTTACAATAAAAAAAACAACGTACTCATTTATATATTTATATCCACATTTATTTCTATATTTATTGCCCCATTTATTTCAGGATTTATTTTATAGGCATATTTCTGTTTTTATTTATTTAGTTATTGTTGACTCAAATGGCGTCCATACCCCCCCCCCCCATTCAGAGGAACGCAGTTCAATACAGGATCAATACAGAACGTGAC
Source organism: Zeus faber (assembly GCF_960531495.2). Classification (NCBI taxonomy): domain Eukaryota; kingdom Metazoa; phylum Chordata; class Actinopteri; order Zeiformes; family Zeidae; genus Zeus; species Zeus faber. The sequence goes on from NC_137192.1 coordinate 7,869,389, forward strand.
AATTACTGATGGAGCAAATAGAGAGCAGCTCTGAGGAGGAGGTTGATGCCAATGGCAGGAATCACTCCAGTTGGGGCCTCAATTCTAAGGACGGCAGTCACAACAATGGTCATCCTGAAGTAAATACCCAAGACCATTAACATTGAAAGCTGGCTTGATGATAAACCAGGGGCATTTTTTTTTTTAATCTAGCTTTAAATTACTTTACGTGTGCCTGTGTGGATATATACACACTGCTGAGCATTTTATTAGGTACACCTGTACACCTACATTTTCATGAAATGAATGTATCTAATCAGCCAATCGTGTGGCAGCAGAGCAAAACAAAAAATCATGCAAATATGGGCCAGCAGCTTCAGTTAATGTCCACATCAACCATCAGAATGAGAAAAAAAATGTGAGACTGTTTTTATTGTGATTTTTTTAAATTTGATTTAGTGCCTATTCTTGAGGAGACTCAAAAAAGTTTGGCACGTCTGCCAAAACTCTCACCAACGTCTACAGATGGTGCACCTGTAGACGTTGGTGAGAGTTGGCGTTACCGAAAGATTAAGGCACAGACTACACAAAAACTAAGATAAAGTTTTTATTTGAGTATTTCTGGAACTGCCAATATCCTGAGATTTTCACACAAAACAGTTGACTCAGAAAGGTGCGAAAAACAAAAAACATCCAGTGAGGGGCAGTTCTGTAGACGGAAACGCCTTCAACAAATGTCAGATTGATTCGAGCCGACTAAAAGGCTACAGTAGACAGAGTTCCACTTCTGTCCGCCAACAACAGACAGCTGAGGCTGCAGTGGGCACAGGCTCACTAAAACTGGACAGTTGACTGGAAAAACGTAGCCTGGTCTGATGAATCTCGTTTTCTGCCGAGGCACACAGATGATTGGGTCAGAATTTGGCAGCCTGCCTTGTGTCTACAGTCCAGGCTAGTGGCGGTGGTGTAATAGTGTGGGTATTTTTTCTTGGCACACTTTGGGCCCGGTAATACCAATCAATCATGGCTTGAATGCCACAGCCTATTTGAGTATTGTTGCTGACCATATGCAGCCCTTGATGGCCACAACTTCTGATGCCTAATTCCAGCAAGACAATGCACCATGTCACACAAAAAAAGTCGTCTCAAACTGGTCTCATGAACATCACGATGAGTTCAATGTTCTTCGGTGGCCTCCCCAGTCACCGGATCTGAATCCAGGAGAACACCTTTGGGATGTAATAGAACGGGAAATTCACAGCATGAATGTGCAGCTCACAAATCTGCGGGAATGATCTGATCATGTCAACATGGACCACAATCTTAAAGCAATGTTTCCAACATCTTGTAGCTCCATGCCAAAGGAATTGAGGCTGTTTTGAGAGCAAAGGGAGACCCTACCCAGTATTAGTATAGTGTTCCTAGTAAAGTACTCAGTGAGTATTTAATAATGTATTTCTCTTCAGGTTTACAGCCACCTGTTCCTTACATAATGGTGTTGATAGGTCGCAATTTTATAGGCCATTTTATAGTATTTCTTACAATTTCACTGTGATAACTATATTTTATTCTGTGAAACTGGGATTTATCACTGAAATTGTTAATATATTTGTGGGTTGTGAATGTAATGTCACAGGTGTCGAATTTCTCATTAAACATTTGTCAATTAAAGAAATTATCTTTTTTTTTTTTCCTGATTACTAAAAAGGGTTATGCTGAAGATATTAATAAAAACAGAAAAGCTTTGGTGTCAGATAATATAATAAATACATCAACAAAACTGCTGATAGTTAAACAGTGTAATCCAATGCATTTGTGCCACAATTAAGAGCTGATTACTGCTTCATAGGGCTGCAAGTTACATACTGTATATAGTATATTTTGAAAGGTGATTCTATACCCTTGATTTCCACTTCTATTTCTATTGTCTATTCTACAGAGAAGGCAGCAACTTCATCAACCGGCCAGTCAATTTGTGTAAATAAGAAAATATTTTAATATCGTATATATAAAACTGTATATATAAATGCCATATATATACAGTATATATATATTTGTGTGTGACCTCCGTGATATGTATTCTGTCTAAATGAATATCCCGGAGCTGGTCAGGTTTATGGTAACAGCAGGTTCAAGTTCAAGAGATTATTTGTCACATACATACACATATACATAAGGTCATACATTATGCAGTGAAATATCATGACACCTGGTGATTACGCACAATAAGCACTATAAGCTCTAAAAATACTAAAATGTTTCACATCTGCATTTTTAACAAAGTACAAAGTAGAATGTTCATCTCTTGTGGACAAATAGCATGCTCTGGAAAGACGGCATCACATTCATGTTAACTTGTTGTACCAGAGAGATTTTTACTGACAATAAAAACACATAAAAATGAACAGTTGACATAGCGAATTTTATCTAAGACTCATAATATCCAACGAATTAAACCTGATAAAGCTGCATGTACTTTTCAAGTTAGTTATCATTGTTTTGTCCACAAACATTTACAAACACATTCCCTTACGGAAAATCTTTCGTAAACCTGAGGATTACCCCCAATCATTTGCATCACTACACAATGCAGGTCCAATTTTACAATAGTAGATTGCATAGTTGTCCCATTTAGCAGGATTTAATCAGAACCTTTTCCACTATGTTACATACACCCCCCTTTAATCCTGTTAAATTGGGGCACCATGAGAAAGAAAATTTCAAAAGATACAAATTACAAATCTCCAGTCATGTAGTAATAAGAGCATAACCCAGTTTAGATCAGTTAGAACCTTTCTACATGGAACTAAGTCAGCGAAGGGGTTGGCCAGTCCCGTGATAACATAGACTCAAGAGTACACCTCTGATATTGTAAACATTGCTCTTTAACAGAGATAACTGTATGAAACCTCAGGCAAGTACTTGTGCAAAAAAAAAAAATCTCAAAACATTCAGTATTCTATCCAGAAAACATGTTCCCCACAAAAGAATGAACAAACGAGTCGAACTGGGGGTTTCATAGTTCTACCTGCCCTAGTGCAAAGTGGTGGCGGCTGTGTGGAAACTGCATGGTCCTATGTTAGTGCACCTGGTTGTGTGTCAGTTGCATGTGCAAAGGTGGGGACATGCTGAATTGTGTCCACTAAGGGCTGGGAGCGGGCATCCTGGGACAGGACACATTCAGCAGAGGGCAACAGCACAGCATGTACCGGAGAATCAGAGGTATTTGATACCTCACACACAGCATGTGGAACCATGCTGTGTGTCACTTCTGTGTCCGATGCTGGGGCGTTAGCTACCACAAGAGAAGAACAATCGGGCTGGCCGACCGTAGCGTCTCCATCAATTGTTTCAACCATTTGCAGCAGCCAGTTCAGTGTCTTTGTTTTACTGTCCCGTATGTCAACAAGAACCACTGGGTCACTTTGTTCACTCCCAGCAACCGAAGGGCAGCTTGACTCCAAGGCGACGTCAGCTTCTGCAGGGAGAAAGCTCACAGTGAGTAAAAGGTTTCTATGAACAGCTTTCTCCCTCGATGTCAAAGGATCTCTGATGCAGTACACAATGATTCCAGGCTTCACAGATGTCACTTCTTAAGCTGTGGATTTCCACTTCTGCAATTTTCCTCTTCCCTTTTTCGCCACGATTTGCAAGCAAGACCCTGTCACCAACAGTGAGGGGTGACCCTTTTACTTTGCGGTTGTAGTTCTTTGCCTGATGGGACTGTTCTGTTGGGAAATGCGTGTAGCTTCAAACAGGTCATGCCTCAAGTGAGAAACAAACTCACAATGCTCAACAACAGCATTGTTTTGGAAGGTGTGCTGGAACACAACATCAACCGGCAGACATGGAATCCTCCCAAACATGACAAAGAAGATCGCAAAGCCTGTGGTCTCGGGCTTAGTGCAGTTGTAACAGAATGTCAGCATTTAAAGCATTTGTGGCCACTTTGCTTTGGAATGCAAAGGCAAGGCCCTTATCATGTTCCCAAGAGTCCTGTTGTACCGCTCAGCAACTCCATTCCCCATAGGACGGTAAGGGGTGGTTTGCGATTTCTGGATACCAGCCATCTCCAGGAGCTGAGCTCTTTAATGAGTTGACTCTCAAAATTGGCCCCCTGATCCGCATGGATGCATTTAGAGAAAGCATATGTGCAGAAAAAGTCATTCCAGAGATGACAGGCAACCTGCTTCGCTGACTGATTTTTACATGGGAATGCGTGCGACAGTTTGGAAAAGTGATCTGTGACAACTCAACCATCGACAGACTTCCTGTTAGCCTCCTCAGCAGCCCAAAAGTCAATACAGACTAGCTCCATCGGTTCAGAGGTGCGAATACTTTGAAGAGGTGCTTGGCAGTTAGGTTCTGGGGTATTCCCAACCACTTACTGAATGCAGTTCCTCACATGATTGAAGATGTCACATTCCATCCCTATCCGCGTATCCAACACGGCTGAGACGTCATCTGAAAAGAGGGACCCCTGAGGAGGAGGTGGGGTGACAACGGCTTCCTCCTCGGACTGATCACCAACTAACTGGCAGTTAGTAGTACACCTGAATGCATCTCGTACTGCCCTGTCCACCATTCCACTTACTTGATTCAGTAACGAGGCATAAGGTTAAGTAACAAGATGGTGGCCTATACATGACTGGACAAATGGCTTTCTACTCAACACTTCAGCAACCACATTCTTTGCACAAGGGACATTTCAAAAATGGCCCTGCTCATCTTAGTTCCTATGGGCCCTGTTGACTGGCCAAGTCGTGGGTCAGACGATGGTCCACGATTTAGACCATACAACAAACCTCCATACTCTCACGGATTCCGTTTACACACAAAACACAACAATGAATCATACTTAACACACACGTTCTAACACACAGCCCAACAGAACACCACATTTCTCAAAACCACAGCCACTAAATTGCCCTTCATGTTCTTTTAGTGTCCACCACCAAATAGCGCTCGGATCAGGGTACTGGAGGAGCTTGTATGTACTACCCTCTTAGTCCTGTTATTAGGTGGAAGACCCGTTATTAGGTGGAGAGCCGGTGGGGCACGTATGACTTTGGATCAGAAGATTGCAGGCTTCGATCAATGCGTGCAAGATGGCTCTGGAGCAACAAGTAAACATGTAAGATAAAGAAATTAATAAAAGACACAAACTTATGAGATACTAGTAATTATGACAAAACAATGTTAAACTAAGAAGTGTGCACTCAACTTAGAAACATGTTATGTCATAATGCAAAATAAAGATGTAAATATGGTATGGGAAACAACGATGTCTAGTGTCATTATTTTGTAGTTTTGCTCCAGTCGACGACGGTACATGTTTTAGCGGATAAAGGAGCTTTAGCTTGTGTTTCAGTGGTGGATGTTAGTGAATGTGAGGCTCCCGAGGGGATGGATGAAAAAGGTTAATTTGTGATCTCTAATATGTAAATCAAGGGTTGGGAAGTCGGCAAGAACGGCATTGTAATACATGGGCGTGTGTACTTTGTCATCACTTTTATCATTGGGTGTAATTGAGTGTGTGTGTGTGTGTTCAATTCACCTGATCAGGTTGAGATTGGTCATGACCATGGTCCTTCGCTGGCGTTCCATCCCCCTGGTGTCCCTTCCATTGGTCAAAATGACCTCTATTGTATCCAGATTGGTTGGGGTGTTCAGTGCAGTCGCGTGCCCAGTGGCTTTATTCATTAATAACCAACCCCTCCACAGAAAATAATAATAAAAATAAAAAATATGTATATTTAGCAAAAACACTCTCGAGCTAAGAATAAAAATTTAATAAACAAACAACAATTAATTTGCAAAAACACTACAGACTTTAAACACATTGGTTTAGCAAAGAATAAAAATAAAATAAACAAATAGCAATTCATTTTGGGGGGTATTTTGGGGTGGGGGGTGACGCCTCGGGGAATGGGAGTCCAGGTCCGGATCTCGGTACCCTCGCGACAAAACATGACGAGAAAGATACAAAGAGACATTACTATTTCCTGAACAAATCCACGAAAAATCAATTACCGGTCTCTAACCATAATTCCTAAATGACTAGGAGCCTTGCAGGTGACTTGTGATAAAAATCAATTACTGGATTCTAGTGGTCTGGGGTGAGGGTTCCATTTGCTATGAAACAATTATTGGATCTAACCGTGATTCCTGAACGAATAGGACCCTTGCGGGGGCTAGGTTGGGGTTAGGGTTAAATTTAGATTAGGGTTCAACGACTCCTAGCCGCTTGCTCCGAAAAATCAATTACCCGTCTCTAACTGTAATTCCTAAATTAATATGACCCTTGCGGGTAACTCGTAGTACCACAATATTGTGACTTTAACCGTGGCAATTGTACGAAACTCAATCACTGGACTTTAAGCGTAATTCTTAAATGAATAAGGCCCCTGCGGGTGATTCGTAACACCACAATATCGTGTCTTTCTTACCCCATCAAGTAACGTAGATCGAGCCGACGCCCCGGAGTCCCACCGAAGGACGGCCCTCCAAACGAGGGCCGGCCTCCTCTTCATTGGTACTCCCGGACTAGCTTGATCCTGTTCGTGACGCCAGATAATGTTACCGTGAAAATACGGGTTATTGAATATTTAAACAAAAGATGAGACAGACGCGAGTTAGCTCTTGATCAAGGGTTGTCACAGAGACAAGCTCCTAGACAAACCGGACTCTGAGACGAACAGTTTATTCAGGACACACACAAGCTTATATACTCATGGTTCCCATTATGACATGGGAAGGGGTTTTTCACAATGTAACGGGCGATAGGATGACTACAACTGGTTTTAACTGATTCCAACGGGAGTTGTCTATTGTGATGAGCACACGGAGTATGCAGAGTACGTGCATTAAAGAGCAAACACAACTGTGTTTGATTATATGATTATACAAAAATACAGTATTTTAGCAAATATATTGTAACAAACGCCGCGTATTTCTTGTCGTCCTCATGCAGTCTGACATTGTAGAAGCCTGATGTGGGGTCCATTGTGGAGAAGAACACATTTCTGCCAAGTGGAGCGAGGGTGTCAGTCTGATGAAGCAATGGATGTGTGTCTTTCACTGTTCTTGTGTTCAACCACCTGAAATCATTGCAGAAGGGAGACATCTGCAATCTTTGCATTTTCTTTTCAGAATGCGTGGCTTTTCAGTGGGAATTACTATTTTGACTGGAACCCAGCTAGGAAGTGATAACTCTCCCCACCAGAATTTGTGCAGGTCTGGTCCTGGACTGGATGGGTTCGACAATGACTGTACTCCCTACTGCAGAGATGTCAGATGCAGAATATTTAGCCCACACCAAATGTTCAGACATTGGCTGTAGAGTGACACATCTTTTGAGTTTGACTGTTCCAATTCTGTTTGGCATAGCCCTGCCTTCCCTATCATCTTGGTGGGACAGCGGGGATACTAAATAGGCTGGTTTATCATCCTGAGTACCATTAACTGGAGATGGGACGTCTCGGCCACAAACACTCTTTCAGCTGTGAAATGAGCCACTTGATGGCATTGCTACCGAGAATCATTAAATCAGTTTGGCCCAGCACAAGGAGAACAGGAGCAATCACTTTGTGGCCAAAAACTGATGCAGTGAAGTCATACATGGCAGAAGGTGCGACTAGGTGTCCCCTGCAACCAACATTGACAAAGTCCTCTGCTGATGTATTTTCAATGTTTGGGATGGACTGGGAAAGCTTTGCATCAGCCGTCTCACTAATAGTGCATGACATAGATCCACTGTCACCAATGCTTTGAGAACATGCTCGCTATCAGTAGTTACAACTGTGTAGTAAAGGCTATCAGTCTTAGAGAGTTTCTGCAGGCTTTGCACAATCAGTGTTTTTTGGGACGTCACTATGTTGCTGTAGGTGTGATACAATGTTTCATAATCATTAATGTTTGTCAAATCCAAGGTGAGAGGCTCGCTCATTTGATCTGCGCAGTCCTCACCTGTATGCAGATCATTCAGTTTCCCTGATGAGAGAATGATGTCTTCCCTCTGGGCAGTTGGGTCTTGAATGGCCAGGTAAATGACACAGGAAGCACAGCCTGTTCTCCTGACAGTGAGTGAGGGTGGAGGGAGAGCTGTCTTTACATATGGAACACGGTGTGTCATTTAAGCCCTCAAATTTTGGTAGCCTGTTGTTGGAATGTGACTTTCCATTTGCTTTAACATAACCCAGACACTGAAGCAACACTTTCTCCAGAATGTCAATTAATCTCTCTAAAGTAGAATTCTTCAGATTTCTTCTGTTCTGAGATGTATGAAACTAAAGTGGCATTTGCGCTAACCTCAACCATATTCATGTTGATTCTGCTACTAAGACCTGAGCCCCTCCTCTCAATGGTATTCATCTAACACTTCCTGAACCTCACAGGCTGCCCATTTATCAATTGTCTTGCACCTAAAGGTGAGAGCTAAATCTTTACTGGGGCAGTGTCTGATGAACATACGTGTGACTTCAACACTGGGGTTGACAAACATTTTACACTGCTCTTTAAGACAACTCGCGGCAACATCTGCAGCCCTGTTCAGACTAAGCCCATACTCATATGAATCCCCTTGTTCTTTTGGCATGGTGGAATAAAAGTCTTCCAGAGGCACAGAGGAGCAATGGCTAGAGCTGAAATGTTTGCACAGGAGTCCATAGATGGCCTGCGGGTTATGTTGGACCGTTCCGAATTCCAAATCTCACAACATCCTTCGCTCTGGCTTCCGGCTTGGTATTCCAGCTGAACATCACTTTTTGTGATGTAAGTCCTCATTGATTCCTCCCATTCATCAACAGCCAGTGTATTGAAACTCTCCCCTCTGAATACAGGTGGGTCTTTGACTCCCCCTGTGAGAGATCAGCCAGACCTTGGAGAGATCCAGGGTGTGGCTGGCGTAGTCATTTTTATTGCATGTTTCTTCATGACTTGTATGAACAACAGCTGTAGAGCTAGGTGTGTTTAGGTGGGACATAATGCTATCAGCTAGCTGCTGTCCCATATGCTGCACAATATTGCTCATTTGGTCAACTAGTCTTACATCATCAAGAGGAGGCTTTGGAACAGTGCACTGTGGCGGATGTAACTCGACCATAGGCTCACTATGAGGTATCACTGCATCCCTACATTCGGCAGGACTATGCACGTAATCCCCAGCAAAATCTGTTTCATCATTAACTAGATGGTTACCATGTGAAAATGAAGGTGCCCTCCTAAACACTCTACCCCTACCAAAACCGAGAGGAGTCATATCAGAGGTATCAAATTTTCTGAGATCCATCCTCAATATTAAAGTCCCTACACAGATAAATTGACAGTCTCAAGGAATATGGCTGCTAATTACTAGATAACCCTGACAGTTCGATACACTGAAGAAAGAATTGTGGCTCCAAAATGATGCAGTGGCGAGAATCATCTGTAGTCATGGACAAGTCACGGCACTATTGTAACCCCTCTGATATGTCTTCTGTCTCAATGAATCTCAGCTGGTCAGGTTTGTGGTAACTGCAGGTTTATTCCACATCTGCATTTTTGACATAGGACAAAGTAGAAGGGTCATCTTTTGGGGACAAACAGCACATGCTTTGTCTCGTGGAAATTCCTTCGTGAACCTGAGGATTACCCACAATCCTTTGCAATCACTACGCAATGCAGGTGCAATTTTACAACAGCAGATGGCATAGTTGTCTCATTTAGCGGGTTTTAACTAGAACCTTTTACACTATATATATATATATATATACATACATATAGACTTTGTTGCGCTCATACTTATTCTTATTTACACAGTTGATACCCAACAGAGAGTATTTGTATGCTATTGCATCTAGGACAGAGTTAGTCTACAAGTGGAGTTCAACTTCTCAACCTGCAATGCAACTCTTTATTCATTCTTTAATCATCAAGAACTCCTGCAATAACTCTGTGCTGTGGACAATCTGTAAGATGACAAGAGAAAAGCTTTTTGTTACACAGAACTGCCACCAATCCCCCCTCTTTGGAGAACGATCTTACCATGTTTTGGTCTTTAAACAACTTATTACCGCTCCAAGAGGGGAGAATCACCATAGGTGAGACAAATAAATATAGAACCAAACAACAACATGTACATTGTAAAACATAAACATAGAAACGTCGGATGACAACATGTATCGACAAAACAGAGTTCATTAAGTCCAGGAAAACTGGAACAGCAATTTGGCACATGGCCTCTTCCTGTCATAGTTATGGCAGGAAATGAGGGGGGAAAGGAGAGGGATGTAACCAGGAGGGTGTTGGGGGTGTGTTCAAAGCGGGTGCTGGTGGTGTGTGTGTGCCTCTGACGAGTTTGCCTGTGTGTGTCTGTGCGTGTGTGTGTGTGCATGTGATGTGTGTGCATGTAATGTGAGTGTATGGGACTTGTCCCAATTGGTTCTGGTGTATGAGGTCAGTATTATATCACAGTGCCTATAAGCAGCAGAAAAGCCACCCCTGAGTCCCACAGCCGTGTAGACACCCCACAACAACAGGAAAGCCCAGAGCAACCTGCCCCGCAGCCACAGAGTACACTCTGGATTTTCACCTGCCATTTTCAATGAGGAAGATAGCAAAAATCACATTCAGACAAGGACATTTAAATATTTACATTCCATATGTATGTTTTTCACTTTCACAATCTAATTACAATGCAGAAGTTATCATGTGAAACTTAAGTCAAGCATCAACCATCAGTCAAGGATTGAACTCAGCAGCTTAAATGTTCCCCCTGTCTGGCTTTGACTGAAACAATACCTGTATATCCTGAGTGCTTGACCATGAGGGGCCCTTGGAATAGCCTTTTCACAGGATTTATGTTGTATCCACTGTGGAGGCCTTAAGTGTTCCAATGATAATGAAAAATAAATAAATCTACACTTCTTAAAAATGAAGACGTGTTCTCAATTTGTGGTACGGGGACCTGCGCTCCAGTTTAAAATGTTTGCTTGACAACAAGTTTTGACTCGGCCCGATTATAAAATCCCAGCTGGCTCTAGGGCATACGGCAAGATCACAGTGATAACATTTTGATCAGGTGTAGGCATAGACGATAAAAACAAGGGATATAGAAAACACCCCTTCACCTGATGACTGCCCAAGAACACCAGCTACACAAAGCTCAAAGTGGTTGGGGAAATTTATTGGCCCGGTTTTCGACGGAATTTAATTTCTTGTGGTGAGGGTTTTCTCCCTGTACAACCTCAGGTATTTGGACGAAGCACGTAACATAATAAAGTGCAGAGCTGACTGCTGAGTAGCTGGTAGTGCCGCTCAGCATTTACCTTGTACAAGGTAAATGGAATTAGAAGCCTCATTCCATCCAGATCCATGGGGAAATTAATCTTAGCCAAACACTCCTTCAAGAGCCCCTCTTACACACACACACCTTGCTCATATGAGTTGAGATATGAAACAACCAAGACACAGGCGACTTGCATAGCCATCTGGCAAGCAGAGATTGTCAGTGTTCCATGGATTTAATTATATGGAATGACCATTTTTTTTGATGAGCATGGGATGGGTTTGAGAGAGGTTTGGCAATGAAAAACAACAAACCCATAAGCATGGAGTGAAGAACATACAGGCTGTAAAATCATAGCGACGAGCTGACGTAACAGAAACCGTGGAACTACACCAAGCGTTTTCTATTAAATCCATGTTAATGTCAACTGTTGGTGCTACACTGGTCACGTCAGCCAGGCTGCATTTCTCTACTTTAGCGCGAGAGGTCAGTTTTTATCTTCAACTGTGTGTGACTGCAAAGAGTGCAATCAATTTAAACGTGTTTTATATGAGCCTAGAGACCAGAGACCTAGAGCTGCTGTCGGATTTGCATATTGATCAAGACCTGTTTTAAATTCAAAGAGGAAACATACATGTAATGTGTAGAAGTAATGCAACACACTACAAACACATCCCACCGACCAATTTCAACAATTACAGTTGAAGCTCATATTTCAATGATATTAAAAGTTATTAATGGCAGACTACTATAAAAATATATTTTTTAAATGCTTATTAACTGGATAACTGCAAGACCTTGTTTTACTTAAAGAGTGTGCAGAGTTGGAGACAGAATACATGTGCCTGAACGGAAGGGAGAGTGGCGAAAAGCTGAGAATGCAAGGAGTGGAGGTGCAGAAGGTGGATGAGTTCAAGTACTTGGGGTCGACCATCCAAAGCAGTGGAGAGTGAGGGAGAGAGGTGAAGAACAGAGTACTGGAAGGGAAGAAGAAACAGTCTTTAATCGTCACACGACACTCCACAACAGATGCTTGCACACACACACACACATGCACATGCTTGATGGTGGCCGGTGAAATTTCTCCTCTGCATTTGACCCATCCTGGCTTGTCCTTCCTCCGGGGGCACAGCCAGGACCAGTGGGCAGCATGCGTGGACGCGCCCGGGGACCAGGTGATAAGTGTCCATCGCTGGTCAGACGATGATGGGTGCATGTTTTGGGGGTGGGGGTCCTTACTGACGTGAGGTGGAGGAAACCCCATGTGAGCACGGGGAGAACATGCAAACTCCACACAGAAAGGCTCCTATTTGGGAGATAACCCGCCGGAGCACGGTGCCAACAGCGCCCCAGGCGGGAATCGAACCCAGGACCTTCTTGCTGTGAGGCAGCAGTGCAATGCACTGCGCCACCGTGCCACAAGTGGGGTGGAGTGGGTGGAGAAGAGTGTCCTGAGTGATCTGTGACAGAAGGGTTCCAGAAGAGTGAAGGGTCAGGGCTACAGGACGGTAGTGAGACCAGCTATGTTGTACGGTTTAGAGGCGGTGGCACTGACCAAAAGGCAGGTGGCTGAACTGGAGGTGGCAGAGTTGAGGATGTTGAGATTTTCATTGGGAGTGACAAGGATGGACAGGATTAAGAAGGAGTACATTAGAGGGACAGCTCAGGTTGGACAGTTTGGTGGAAAAGTGAGAAAGGCCAGATTGAGATGGTTTGGACCCGTGTGTAGGAGAGATGAGAGTTACATTGGGAGAAGGATGCTGAGGATGGAGCTGCCAGGCAAGAGGGAAAGAGAGGCCAAAGAGAAGGTTTATGGATGTGGTGAGGGAGGACATGCAGGCGGTTGGTGTAAGGGAGGAAGATGCACAGAACAGAAGGTATTGGAGGCAGATGATCCACTGTGGCGACCCCTAACGGGAGCAGCCCAAAGAAAAAGAAGAGTGTGCAGAGATGGAGATCATCGGAGTCTAAACATGATCAACATGTTATGACATTTTTAAACAAGTTATAATCAGAAATAACAAAGATTTATTTATGTTTTTCACACAAAACTAATAAAAGCAACGGTATTTCATACATAATGTTTTTTTAGGATTTATATTTTCTTTGGAATTTCTCTAAATTCTAACACAGCGCACACAGACTGAAACATGAATAACACAAAAACAAAAACAAAAAAACAGAGGAAAAAAACCCTTAAAAACAATCTTAAAAAATAGTAAATAGACAAATATGTGGATAATTAAAATATACTGTATATACATACAGTATATATATATATATATATATATATATATACAGTATATATATATATATATATACACACACACACACACAGACTACACATGAATTATATTTGAATTTAATGAAATTCCAATGACTTAAATAAAATACATTCAAAAGGAGGAAAAAAAAACCCGCCAAAAAGTGGGTCCTCAAGTAATTATAGTCTGCCAGGTTTTCCAAGTGTTACATTCGAGGTAACCTATAGTCCTATTGTGCTACTAATCCAAGTAGGGGTCAATCCCCGTTACTCGGCCTTAGATATACCACATATTTCCCCCATTTTTCAATATATTTGTCCTGTCTATCAGTGCTTCTATAAAACATATACTCATTAGTCTTGAAAAGACAGGCTACCTTACGTCTTCCATCCCCTCATGAAAACCTGTCTACCCACCATGATGCAAGTCAGAATTCAATTGGATGCACTATAATGAGCAACTTGTCGAGGATCACCCAGTACATACAGTCTTGGTTCAAAATCAGACATAAAATATATTATCAAACTGTGTGTTTGATAATATACAAAAAAATGTTAAATATATTTAAATCGCTGTTGTTTTCAATATTTCTCTTCCCTCTATGACAACAAAGACATGTCTGGAACGCTTCACTACATAGTGTGCAGCACGGTGGCACAGTGCAATGCACCAAAAACATGCACACATCATTGTCTGACCAGCAATGGACATATTGAACCAGGTCGCTGGGCACGTGATTGAATGCTGCCCAATGCTCCTCGCTGTCCCCCCGGAAGAAGGACAAGCCAGGATGGGTCAAATGCAGAGAATTGGAGGCTGTGAAAGACACACTCAAAACCTCAGTTGTAGCAATAAACAGGAAATTTACAGTGATCAAAGAATGCCAACATCACAGTAAAGTAGCTCTAATTTCCCTCCTCCAGGTATTTTAATTAAAGCCAAAGGTGGACAAAGAGCTATTTTGGTTGAGTTAATTAATTGTATAGTGGTGGTTTTATGTAAAAAAAAAAAAACCATTTAAACATCCCAACACAACCAAAAATTTCGTCACAGATTTAGCTTGAATGTTAGGAGAATTCACCCCAAAAGATGGAATAAATGAAAAGGCGTTAATGGCATTTGGTCAGTCGTCGTTTTTAGCAGAAAGTGGGTAGTTACTGCTTTTAGTAAAACGCTTTACCACGTGAAGCGAAGGCACAAATCGACTTTAAGATCAATAAAAGTGTTGAGTCAACTCCTTATGCCTTACCTTCTACCTTACGACCAAATGAAGCCACCCACTTCGCTTCTCCGGGGAAATTGGCCGCGCAGCGTTTCTAGGACTCTTTGGGACACGTCAGGTGCCGCAGATGTTGGCGTGAGAAAATTTAACAGCTTCTTGCTTTCACCTCAATCCGCTAAGTGTAAAGGAATCCTCTCATGCAGCAGGGAGCACTAAATCACCTTTAGTCGTGCTCCCGTCAGCCACATTGTGCAACGGAATCGTTTTTCCACACATCGAAAAAAGGAACAGTGTCTCCTCAGCCCCGAGAGAGTATTTACCTACTCATCGACGCTGAACAATCTTGGAGTGGTGTCGAGGAAGTCTGTGGGTTTCGGATGCACACGGGGCTTGTGATATGTCAGTCTCGGGTCTGGAACATCTGGATGACAGAGCTAA
Source organism: Zeus faber (assembly GCF_960531495.2). NCBI lineage: Eukaryota > Metazoa > Chordata > Actinopteri > Zeiformes > Zeidae > Zeus > Zeus faber. The sequence continues at coordinate 7,884,558 of NC_137192.1, forward strand.
GTAACTGCACTTTTCCGCCTCAGCGACGGCCCCTAATAAAGTGCGCAGGATAATGTCTCCCCTAAAACGCTTCGGTTCTGGTTTCCGTTTGTTTACGCTGCTCCCTGATTTCCACATCTGAGCTCAGTTTTGGGTCCAACCAGAGTTGATTTAAAACCGAACACACACTGGTGCGCCACCGCCCTGTTGATACACGGTCAGTCTGTCAACATCTGTAAAGCTGCAACTGAAACATAGCTTGTTTGAGTGTGTATGTCGTGAGGCCTGGCATATTTTACTTAGCTTCAATTTCCAGGAAGGCCACAGGGAACTTAAGGCTTATAGATTGTTTATCTGACTAAAGCAGACTGACTTCGGCAAAACCAAACATTCACACACTCAAGTAGTAAAAGTACAAATAGGCACGACACAAAATGACTCAAGTGAAAGTGAAAGAGCCACATTCACATTTCTACTCATAAAAGTATGCTGTATAAGTACTTGCTATTCAATGTACTTAGAGTATTCAAAGTAAAAATACTTGCCCAGCCAGAGCACTGATATAATTTCATAATTACAGATACTTGAAAAATGTTCTCAATGTACGCAAGATTTTACTTTTCAACCTCTGTAACAATGTCTCTCTGGAAGCTCTTTGGGTCTTGGAAAGAAATCAATAGAGTTATGATCACAATATGTCAAAAACACCCTAAACACCTTCTCCTCAGATGAAATGAGGAGGAACGGATTTCAGGCAAACTTTTTTCCTAACAGTTATTAATATCCCATATTCCCGGGCTAATGTGTTGTGAAAACCGTACACAATTTACCTTTGTTTTACAAATGGAACAGCTGGCTTTGGACCCCCCCTCTCTGCAAGGATAGCTGCAAGGATTTAATCTTTCTTAAATATTTTTTACAGTTTATTAATCAGAGCCCAGTTTATCTAAATATCTGCTCTTCTGGACTCTCCTCCCACAATCACATCTGTGGAGTCACGTCCACATGGCCTGTCAGAAGAACAAAAAGAAAAAGGAAGGAAAAGAAAAGGAAAAAGGAAAAGGAAAAAATCAGCAAGCGTGGGAGAAGAACAGGTAGGACAAAATGAGCGGTAATCTGAGATATCTCAATTACTTAATAATAGTGGTCCAGGTGTCTGTTAACCTTGTCACTTTAAACAGCAAACATCTCCATGGATAAATAACTGGCCTTCTCCCTCACTGATCTAAGCATAAATATCTATTAGTGACAGACAAACTCCTTTATTTAATCAGGGATCATTTGACCCTACAAACATTCCTACGCTATGTGTTACACTGGACACGCTCTTAACACACTACCGTACACTCCTCCAGTACACTGTCCACAGTACACAGTCCACATCTAACTACTGTATAAAGGAAGGAATCTCTGTATGTACTGTATATGTGGCAGTTCTGCCTGCTACATGCAACCCAAGTGGCTTTTTCAGGACCCTCTGACACCGACACAGCACTGTCGGACCTGTATGATGTGTTGTGCGGATTTCAAAACAAACATCCCAACGTGGCTGTGGTGTTGACTTTAACAGTCAGCTGTTCCTGTCTCGCAGACCCCGGTTCGATGGAGTGTTGTTCGGAGTAGGATTGGTGTGCCAATGTGTGTGTGTGTGTGTTCGAAGCTAATGTGATCGGGATTAAAATTTTGGGACGGACGAGAAGCATGCTTGGGCAGGAGCGTGACAGGCAAGATGGCAGCTGCCCTCCGCATCCCCACCCGCATAGCCTGCACCCTGCCATCCCGCAAGCCCTCGGTCTATTGTGTGGTGTATGTGCTGAGTATGAGTTTTGGCACTGGGAGAGATAGGCGAGTTGCAACCGGATCGATCCAGGGGCGCAGCAGGCCGGGTAGCAACCACACGGACCCCCTCCCCCCGGACCCAAACGCCCAAGTGCGCCCACCTCCCGTACCTGGTGGCAGCCAACCCACAGCGATCAGCCAAGGGCGCAGTGCGTCCGCCATGCGCCTCCGCCATGCGCCTCCGCCATGTCGGGTAGCCCACATCAGGCCCCTGGTCAGGCCCCAGCCACCGAGCATGCGGACTACAGAACAGAGGGCCGCAGACAGCACCCCCACCCACAGCCTGACCCCCCAGCGACGAGAACCCCGCGCACCGAGAGCGTTAGAGGGCAGGTACCTCGGCCACCCGGTGGGATGACAGGAGACCGTCACCCACGAAGGAGACCACATGGTGAGCCCCGCGCCTAGCACAGCCGGCCAGGTTCAGGACTCAGGTTGACAGGCCCAGACGGAACGCGCAACCAGCCCCTGCACGACGGGCCACCCCCCCACACGGGACGTAGAGGGACACACAGGCCCAGCCACCCCACCCGCGGAGTTGTTGCAATAAGTGGGTTTTTAAAGCAATTATGTTTCTTTATAGATTCAGTAAGGAATGGGAGATCAGATAATGATAACTCCTGACATTCAGATTGTCTCGCCATCCATGGGCCAATTGTTGCTCTGGTTGTAACCATTTAATTATTAATTGAAGATGGTTTGCTAGTTAGTAGTATCTAAAGTTTGGGGCTGCTAGGCCTCCACAGTCTTGGTTTTTGTGTAGTGTTGCTAGTTTAATTCTCGGTTTCTTGTATTTCCATTAAAATTTGTTGACTATTGAGTCGAGAGTATTAAACCAATGTACTGTTGGTTGCACTGGGGTCATTGAAAATACATAGTTTATTTTTGGAAGTATATTCATTTTGACTGCTGCTATCCTACCAATTAGTGAGATGGGTAGGTTGTTCCATCAAATTAGGTCTTCTTCAATGGATTTGAGCAATGGAGTGAAGTTAAGGGTAAACAAATCTGATAGATTGGGGGAGATATCAATACCAAGGTATCTAATATTGCCCATTGTGATGGTTAAGTGAAGTTTCTGGGTTGCAGCGTTACAGTCCCCCCCCAATGAGTGGTAGGACTGTGGTTTTAGTCCAATTTATTAAATAGTCTGAGATAGCTGAGAATTTAGATATAAGATTCAACACCTCCGGTAGGGATGATATTGGGCTCAGCATGTACAGTAGGATATCGTCTGCATACAAACTGATTTTGTGAACAGAGTTTCCTGTTTGTATGCCTACAATATTACTGTTTTGACAGATAGCCGCCGCGAAGGGGTTCAATAAAGATGGTGAATAGTAAAGGGGAGAGCGTATCCTCGTCTTGTGCCGCGGTGTAGAGTGAAACGCTGTGAGGTGTAACCATTGATGATGACAGAAGCAGATGGAGAGTTGTAGAGGATTCTGATCCATTGAATGAGGGACTTTCCAAAGCCAAATTTGTTGAGGACTGAAAAGAGATATGTCCAATTCACTCTATCAAATGCTTTTTTGGCATCCAAAGAGGCAATGATAGTATTTAAGTTGTTCCTTTTAGATATGCTCATCAGACCGAATAAACGACGCATATAACTGGATGAGTGTTTGCCTTTGACAAAGCCTGTTTGATCTGGGTGAATTATAAATGGGATTACTTTTTCAATTCTGTTGGTTAGTGTTTTACTTATAATCTTAAGGTTGCAATTAATAAGGCTTATGGGTCTGTAACAAGAGGTGAGGGTTGGGTCCTTTTTGGGTTTCAACAAATCCAAGATAAGAGCAGTGTTCATGTGCGGAGGCATAGTTGAGGTTGACTTGACCTCTGTCAAGCCCTCAGGAGGGCTCCGATGCGGGTGAACACCAGGAAAGCTGCGGCCCCAGATGACATATCTGGGCGAGTGCTGAATACCTGTGCTAACTAGCTAGCCCCGGTGTTCACTACAATATTCAACATCTCCCTGGCTGAATCAGTGGTCCCGTCCTGCTTCAAGAGGTCCACCGTCATTCCTGTCTCGAAGATTGCCTCTCCAGCCTGCCTGAATGACTACCATCTGGTGGCCCTCACCTCGGTGGTCATGAAGTGTTTTGAGAGGCTGATTAAGAATTATATCTGCGCCTCCCTCCCCCGCAACTTGGACCCGTTGCAGTTCGCGTACCAGCAGAACAGATCCACGGATGACGCGGTCTCCCAGGTACTGCACACCACGCTCACGGACCTGGATGGCTGGAAGGGGGCCTATGTGAGATTGCTGTTCATCAATTATAGTTCAGCTTTCAATACCATAGTCCCCACCAGACTGGCTGTCAAGCTGAAGGAGCTTGGACTGAATACTCCGCTGTGTGCCTGGATCCTGGACTTCCTCTCAGCCCGGCCCCAGGTGGTTAGGGTGGGGAGGCACATGTCCAATTCCCTCACTCTGAACACAGGATCCCCCCAGGGCTGCGTCCTCAGCCCCCTACTAGACGCATGCGCCCCTGGTGATTAATGGGACTTCTGTCGACAGGGTGAGCAGCTTCAAGTACCTGAGAGTCCACATCACAGAGGATTTAACATGGACTTTACAAACAGATATTCTGGTGAGAAAGGCGAGGCAGCGTCGTTACCACCTCAGGCAGCTGAGGAAATTCCCGGTCTCGGTGATGATCCTCAAGTCCTTCTACTGTGGAGCAGTAGAGAGCATCCTGACAGGCAACATCACTGCCTGGTTTGGGAACTGTACTGCTCAGGACAGGCGGGCCCTGCAGAGGGTGGTGCGTTCAGCTGAACGTACCACTGGAACTACATTCCCCTCCCTGCAGGACTTATACATCAGGAGGTGTAGTAGCAGAGCCCGCAGGATCATGAAGGATCCTCACCACCCCAACAACGGACTGTTCCAGCTGCTGCGGTCAGGCAAGCGCCTCCGCAGTCACACAGCGAGAACAGAGAGACGTTGCATTGACATCTCACTGCATATATGTATGAAAGTATGTACATGTATGCGACGAATAATCCTCTTGAATCTCTTGAATCTTGAAACCCTTTAAGGAACGCCCATAAAATGCTTTAATTTCATGGCTCCTTTGTCATGATCAAAATCTGCAAATAAATATTGTGTAATGTTATTTCCCATTGAAGTTACTATCAAATCACTTGTTTGGCTATTTTGGATGCATTTTAAATCAGATAAAAAAAAGAAAAGATTAGCTCCAGTTGGAGCTGCGAGCTCAGCCTGAAATAGAATTTATTTTTCTGCGATGTAAATATGCGCTCCAAGCTGGCAGGAGGGGGCGCGGGTAAAGTAAGTCTCACCATGCTTGGCTCTTAATGTGAGGTTTTTCTGGTATTTCTGGACACAGCTGCACGTCCGCATTCCCTGTTTCTACAAACAAAACAAATAGAAATGTGTTTTATTTTAGATTCTATTTCTTTATTTCCATTTACTAATTGAATGAAACAAAAAAAAAGAACCTGTGCCCCCCTTCCCCCCGTGCACTCCGTGCATGTGTTCTCTTTCTCTTTTTCTGCTACCGGATTCCTGATTTACAAATCACAGGCTGTGATTTAAGATTTGGCTGAGAAATCATCTTTGGATTTGTGTATGAGCCATAGAAATACAACTGATTTGTGTGTGTGCACTGTAGCACGATACCTACGATGTCTCTTTAAGGGCAGCCATTTTAATCGCTCACGATCTAATATCCTCATATTGCACACCCCTAATTCCACTGATTTCACCTTATCAGCCCACCAAAATCTGTCCTGATCAAATTTGATTCGAGAAATAAACAATCCAGTTGCTGAATCGTCACTCATATTAGATCTACAAGGTCTGATTGAAAAGTTTGTCCCGACTTTCACCGCAGTGATCAGAGCAGGATGGAATAGGATACAAAGGGGCTTGGGGCTTTTCTGTTTCATTCAATTATAGAAGCATCGGAAAAAAAACAAACTTAAGAGACAAATTCTTCCACAGTTTTGTTTGGAGAAACGCCAAGTAGATCGCGCACTGCAGCCGACAGTACAGTCAACCTACCGTGGACTCACACACACACACACACAGAAAGAAACCCACAGCAGAATTTATTTTAAAATACTTACATTTCCCTCGTCTGCAGTTTTGTCCGGACCGTTGGTTTTAATTCTTCTTTCTTTTAAAAAATTTGTGCTGGTCCCTGCAGCCATGCTAGCGGGTCCAGTGGCGCTCGAGGCGTGGGTGGAGTTACTCAGATTGAGGGCCCGGTTCTAATTCTAATGTGTCTCGGTGCTACGTAGTACTGAGATACAAACTGAACGGCTCATTTTAGGACCTGTTATTTGAGTTAGTTAGTTCTTATTTCACAGTTTGTGTGTTAGTAGACCCATCAGAGACCCAAATATATGTGCACAAGCACTGAAAAAAGTGAGTTTTGCATAATAGGTCCCCTGATCAGACTCTGACACAGGATACCCATACCTTAAACAAACAAAATGTCCAACAAAACAGAAACAGTCCCCTTTCCCGGAGACCTGGTTCCTCGGAACAGCACAGTTCATGGGCGATCCTCCCCCAGGGCGACAACAGACTCCCCTCCTCCCTTCTAGAGCGTTGGGCCTTCGGCTGTTGCTCTTCCTGGTGGAGATAGAGCTGGAGCCAGACTTGGTTGTTAGGGGGGCTGCTGGGAGGGGTGGCCTGGCTGCTGGGTTGCTAGATGATTCCACTGGTGGTTGCTGGGGGGATCAGTTATCTGCAGACTAGGTAATCCGTGGTGGTTGCTGTGGCTGCTTCTCCCCCTGTCCTCCGCTGAACATCCTAGGTGCTGCTGCTGCCAGTCGGGGAAAGGGTTGGTGCTGTAGCCACCCGTTGACCTGCTGGTGGCTCCAGTACATCTTCAGACGACCCTTTTGTGTCCCTGTTCAGGCGCCACTGTGGCAGTTCTGTCTGCCACACGCCACCCGAGTGGTGTTTTCAGGGCCTTCTGACACAGAGACATAGGCAGAGATGTTGCAAACACACTGTGTATTGTAGAGAGTAGGCAAGATGTAACAGGCCGGGACACTGTGTGTGTGTGAGGATGGGTGATTTACCTGTTACTCGTTGATTGATCTGACGAGCAACAGGAGTACAGCCACCACTGAACCCAGGTCCAATTACCTAGACCCAAGACATGTGTGGCTGCTTAGGTTACACCACCCCTACACAACAGTATGTATGTCCTTCAATTAGCTCGACAACCGTTCATCCGATGTACTTCAGGCTTGGCTGATGTATTGCTGGGGAACCATGCAGTGTTGAATTTTGTGCAATTTGGACATACGACATGTTTAATATTAATACATTTTCAATAAACAATGAACAGGAAGCCAGCGTGGAGCGGGGCTCCCTGTGAAAAACAGCAAGGCAGCAGGCGCGGGGCTTCCCGCAAAATAAATCAGCCCATTCCGAACAGGCATGTTTAGTCCAGACACGCGACATATGTAATATGTAATAATATTAAAGCAGCACTATGTAACTTTTGGTATTTGGCAATTTTGACTGTCAGCATGCTTGGCATACAACACAGAGTATTTGTATGCTATTGCATCTTGGACAGTTAGTCTGCAAGTGGAGTTCAACTTCTCATCCTGCAGTGCAGGATTAATTATTAATTGTTAAATCATCTAGAACTGCTGCAATAACTCTGTCCTGTGGACGACCTGTAGGATGACAAGAGCACAGCTTTTTTGTTCTACAGAGCCAATCCCCCTCTTTGGATAACTATTTTGCCATGTTTGGGTCTATAAACAACTAATCACTACTCCAAGAGAGGGAGAATCACCACCGCGTGTTTGTGTGTGTTAGGTTTCCACCGGTGAGTGTACAGGACTTATCCCAATTGGTTCTGGTGTGAGGTCGATATTATGTCGTGGGCCTCCAAGCAGTGGAAAGGGCCCCCGAACTCCGCAGCCACATAGACACCCCACGGCTGTAGGAAAGCCCAGAGCAACCTGCCCAGCAGCCACAGAAGACCCCCAGGCCCCAAGAGAAGCTGGGAAGCCTGCGGAGCAACCCCCACACCCGGCCCCGAGGAGCAAAACCTAGTCCCATGCCTAACAAGCCCCAGCACGACGGGCCACGACGGGAGTCTTTGATGATGAGTAAATCATTAACTATGGATGGCTGTGCTTGATTTCACAGACCCCTCCCACCCGCAGATATAAGCCGCCATCAGACACACACACACACACACACACACACACACACACACACACACACACACACACACACACACACACACACACACACACACACATAACCACATGCATAGCCTCTATACCGACAGGTATAGACACATTTCCAAGTTATTCATTTCTAAACATTTGCCAAAAATGGGTTCTCTGTTTATGTAAGTAAAATTCCGGCATAATTATCAGCATGTGTTAAAATGTGTTTCAGCTCCTTTCCAAGGTGCTGGGTATACATTTTGCTTTCAGCTGACCTATTAATTTCTTTGCAGAACCTGCAGCGTCTGCTACCATGCTACCATAGTAACGCTCTCCTTAGTTTTTGCATTATTTAAGCCCTAATTGCATCACTTCCTGTGGGATAGTAAAATAGCATTTAATAAAAATGGATTTATTCCTCCTAAAAAGATTTCTGGCTGGATGCAGATATCCGATCTGTCCTCATAGTTCTTTCTGCCATCCCCCACTTTTACCTTCACTTCCTGTTTGCTATGTTTCTCAGTCAGTTATACTGCACACTCGCAAACTCTTTCAAAAACAGTGGATGAAAGTTTATGAATTTGAAATTCAGGGTCAGACACATTTCTTTTTCACTGAATGTTTCTCTCAACAAGTGCCCGAAACACAGACTGTAGCTGTACTCCCTAATTTTGCCGTACAGATTTACAACACGACCGGTTCTGAGCAAATAAACCAATGACACAAAATAAAACGCAAGAGGGCGAAAAGGCTCAAATAGCTGTCACAATTTAATATCGGGTTGTCATTTTCAAAGCCACATGACCCGTTCCATGCCCTGCAGTCAAGCTGTTCATCTTTATGCCCCAAAGTTAAACAGAATCCAAGAGGAAAAAAAAAGAAAAAAGGTTAAGCCAGGGAGAACTGCATAAATTAACCTGCAAAGTGCCCCAGGGCTGTACGAGTCATCCCCCACCGTTCTGGAGTTGTGTCTGTAAGTTTCTGTCAATGTATGTCAAACTCGACCCATTTCCTGTGCGGTGAGCTTCTGCTTTCTCAGTCACACTGACTCACGCTAACAGTCACAGGCTGAGAAACTAGAGTTTCTGTTGATCCATCGCGATAGTTTGGGATAAGCGCTGCCTCCCATTGGCAACTTGATTGGCAGCATTGGAGGGACAAGATGGGGCGCGTGAGTCATAGCACAGGTGTTGTTTGCGGAGGTGTTTGCCAGAGAGAGTCATTGGTGAGAGAGAGTGTGCGTGGGACGGCAGACTAATGGTCGGTGGTTAAGTGGTATGCAAAGAGGTTAACCCTGTGCTTAAGCAGGAGCCCTTGGGGGCATGCCGCTGCGTGTTTGTGCCCTTCCGTGTGTCTGTGTGCGAATGCGTGAAAACGCCTCTTCCCTTAAAGCTCTATTATCAGCTTTCCTTCATCATCGCTGCTGCTGGTGTCTTCTGGGTAATCCTGGCAGCTCTCCAGCACAGGCCTCACGGTGCTGCTCAGACAATCGGGAGGCTGGTAGCTGTGAAGGTGTCCAGCAGACAGCAAAGCCTGGCATTTGTTGTGAATAACTGCCTGGTGTGGGTCACCGCCATGGATCACGGGCTCTCCGGGGGCCTGATCCCCCGCTGCTTGGTTACCACTTGTCTCTGGGTGAGTGAAGGTCCAGGGCCTTGTCACTGACGCCGCAACATCCGGTTCAGCTTTGTTGTTGGCCTGAGTGTCCCCTGTCACCTCGCCCTGAGCCCCGCTGGCATGAACGCAATGCGGTTGGATGACAGATAAAACTCCCAGGGTTCTGTGATAATGGGAGCAACGTAATGAGGTGTCAGAGGAGCCCGGTACAGCTGTGTGAGATGCAGTATCTCCCCTTTGAGAGGCCTGCGCAGACGGAGGTAAGACCGCCTCACCGCGGGATTGGTGATTTGTCTGAGATCGCAAGGGGTCACTCTCAAGTTGGCTAAACTCCTCTCTTGCTTGCCCAACATGGTGATGCTGTTGGTCATGCTCTGTTGAACATGTTTGCTGGTTGCCTCCGTCGCCGTTCTCCGGTTGAAGGCTGTGGGCTCGGGACTCAGGCTGCAGAAGAGATGACCACCCCATCACGCCAGCAGGCGTGATGGGGTGGTCCGCCGGCCTGCTCGGCTCTACCCAAGGGGGCCTCCGGTGGCGGTGCTCAGACATTCCACTGTGCGTCTGGGAGAGATTCAAATGTTGACGCTCAGATAGCCTTGAGTTTTCCCAAGGATTGGACTCCTTCATCTTCAACGAATGGGTATTTTTCTCCTCTCCCTGTTATTAGGAGAAAAACACAGATCGTTTTGAGAATATATTGAGGTGCTGTTTCACCATGACAAGACGAGCTATTTGTTTTACCCCACCAACACTGAGACTTCTCATAGCCGGCTGCATTGTATGAAAAGCATAAAGCTTACAGTACCCGTCCGAAAAGATGAAGTTAAGATAAAAAAGCATGGGCATGTGAAGTTGACGTGGCAGCGAAACATTATTGAAGCGGCAATCTGGCGCCTGCAATTTTTCATTCCAGATTTGAAGGAATTTGTCAGAGCTTCTGTTCATACTCTCGCTTTAGGTCCTAACACCTTCATTAGGAGATGCAACAGAGTGAGCAGCAACACATAGGGAAGGAGGCTCTAGCTCATTACTTGTATTTATGCACTAAAACAGCACCAGATGTCGTAGGTCTGCAGGAAGCATCGTAAAATATATACTGTACCGTATATACAGAATTGCAATAGGCACACTAACTAATATGGTTCTCCATGAGGGGATTAGTATCTGTACAGTAAATACGTTTTACGCTAAGTTATTTGTATGGATTTCTACCATAAATTTAAGTGCACACACATTTTAAGAGGTCAATTACTGTACCATTACTTTGTGTTGCTTGTAATGAGGTCTCTAAAGTGTGGAAAATGATAGGTTCTGTGTGCGTTTACTGAGTGGAGTAGCCACAAGGGTATTCACCATTTCTCAAGGGGGGGGGGCAAGTCTGTTTTGGCTTCTGTGGTATTATTTCTTATTAACTTCAATTAGGGCCACATCCTCGTCAACATTCTGTACAAATTCTACACAGAAGCTAAAATACAAAGTCTGTACGCCCAGTGCATGAACACATGGAAGATCATCTAAATACCTGAACTATACTAATGAAAAACTTTTTATAATAGCCTAGATTGGAATAGCTATTGCAATATTTGAACTCATGCTTGTACCTTTTACTTGTAAAATGAATCTCCTATCATATACAATACAAAAAGCTTAACAATCAGAGAGGTCAGATCACATCTGCATGCACTGGTTTTGAGTCCATTACGTGGGTTTATTTTGTTGCTTAAATAAAGCTTTTGCAATAAGATAGAAAGCTCCCTTCTTCTCTTAGGCTGTTGGATATTTGGCCTCCTGTACCTATTAATCCTTTCTTTGTGTGTTTGCAACAGTCTCCTTTCTCCCCCTAACAATTTCTCAGATGGAAGTGTTCTATGGAACGCTGATGTCTTTCTGGTAAAAGGCCTGTACAGCCCCATAGATCACATTTCATTTTATATAATGCGTTGCCATTCATTAATCTTGATCAGATTTGTTCCTTTTTTAACTACACTTCTACATTACACATCATTCCTTTCTTAGACCACGTCTTAAAAAAATGCTGGATATGATGGTGAATTCTTTCATTAAGAGAAGCCAAAAGGAGGTTTTTGTTTTGCGTGTCAGTTTTCCACCGTAGATTGTTATTGTTATTGATATGAAAGACAATACTTAGTAACCTTTGCCCACACAATGATTAACTGGGTTTCTCATGTGTGATAGATGGTCAGACCTGTGTTGTCCCATGCAGTAGCACTTCCCTCTGTACTGCCTCACCTTCCGACATTGTTTATCCGTCTCCCAGCCAGCTTGGCTCTGAGTGGAATCCCACCCTGCGCTGTCTGGCCGCCGGGGGCTTCTTCCAAGACCCTGTGTCTCTGGCTCCTCCTGAGCTGTGCACCCTGCCAGGAGGCCTCCCTCTGAAGGGCCTGGGGACACACAGCAAGAAGCGGTTGTGTGTGTGTGTGTGTGTGTGTGTGTGTGTGTGTGTGTGTGTGTGTGTGTGTGTGTGTGTGTGTGTGTGTGTGTGTGTGTGTGTGTGTGTGCGTGTGTGTCTTTGTGGTTTTTTTTACAGATCGATGGATCAAAAATCTCAGTGCCTAAAAGGTGCACTGAATACACAGCTGTTCATACAGATGTTTACAACATACACCAGGTGTTTCCATTAGGTGTCGTGTCAAAAAACTTTAATGTTGTTCGCCCTTCATATTTACAGGCAAAGCAAATTAGGCCATTTTTCCGCTACCTACATGCTAGTTAGACCCTGCTTGCGGGATGTTCAATTTATGAGGAAAGCGAGATTTTAGGGTTTGATTGAAACCAAAGATTGCAGAAAACCTCATTTCTATATGGTAAGGTCCTTAAAAGGCTTGGCTCGGTGTCGTCAGTGTGGACCATCTACAGAATGAAAACAAACACAGTATTTTTTTTTCTACCATGTATGCTAGATAACAGAACACCTTCCTGCCCTTTACGTATAGACCTGCAGGAAACAATGTGATTCTCAGAGAATTCCATTAGGGCTCATTGTAATTGCATTAATGGGAAACAAATGTGCTGGTCCTGTTGTAATGTTTTCTTGGTTGAACTTGAGGTGTCTTGGAATGTGTGGCATCCCAAGACAGTACCCATTGTATAAGATAATTATTAACAGACGGTGCCAGGGGTCTCGAGAGAGAGAGAGAGAGAGCCCATTGTCAGGGGTCCCAGTGATAAGGGAGGTGAAATGTGAACGGTGACCTATGTAGGGAAATCAGATGGTCAACGGACAATGGACAAGCATAAAAGCACCCGCCGAGTTTCATCCGACAGAGAATACATCTGGCTCGGTTCTCTCCTGGATGTCCATGGCAAGTCTGGACTGATGCTGTTCTTTTGTAATAAATCTATTATTTTACTCAAGTCAGCGTCAGCGGTCACTCTTCATCAACACATCAAAATCATCAAGAAACTACAAACTCTTGCATTGAGAGGCTTCTGTACCCCCCCCCCCCCAGCAAACAAACAAACACACACACACACACACACACACACACACACACACACACACACACACACACACACACACACACACACACACACACACAGTCCACTGGAGGGCATTTCATCAATTACAACACTTCAAAGGGATCGGTCAAGAGCAAAGAGAGCACTGGAGATGTGAACCTTAAAATTTTGTTACCATGGCCCATGATTGAGCATTTTGTATTTTAGAAATACAAAGCACCCTTAAAATTGTCAGGTTATTTAAGCCATGAGGTGCTGATTCACACCTCTTCCAAAGTGATGTTTCCTTCTCCTAGATGTGATTAAGTCAATTGCCGCAGGACAGCTAATGCCTCTTACCCTCTCTTTACTACCTTTGACTTCTGAAAAGGGGGGTGAGGTGTTTCTCATAATGCCGACTGATATTAACCATTAACCCCTGGCCCTCGTTCCCTGTTCTCTGTTTACGTAAGGGCCAGGGGCAACTCTCATTGGGTGGTGATGAGGAAGGAAATGGAAAAGGTTACTGTCAAAATGTCTAATGGAGACCACTAGAAATGTGTGTAATTACTCAAACCGCAACTTCAACAGAATTCATCAGCAACTGTCCTTATTGGCTCTGCGGCTGCATGTAGAGAAGGAGAAAGTACAGTTCCCTATTTTCTGTGATGAGAAGCTTTTATCATTTAGCTCCACCTTGTGGCAAACAATTTCCACAGTTGAAGAAATGTGCAGATTTTTAGATTCTTCTTTTAAAAAGTCACTAAAGTCAATTTGAAAAAAAGAAAAAAAGAAAAATATCTCACAAATACCTGTGGTTGTGCTTTCATTGACCGTGGGACCAATGACATCTGAGGGTCTCTGCACTTGGATTCCACGAGGCTCCGAAGTGAACAGACCATCTCTGCCATGTAATTCACCGTGAGCTGTGTCTGACGATGTGGCATTGAGGTGTCCGAACGGCTGCAATGTCTCTATTGTCAAGGACCCAGAGTGAGTGAGATCACAGTTGGATTGCGGAATCACCCCAATGGCGGCAGCATGGCCACTCTCTGTGCCAGAGGCCCGACTCGCTTCGGCCGGCAGGGCCAGGTGGGCCTCTCCATCCTGTGAGGATGTTCGTTCATGTCCTTTACACTTGGCTTTGGCCTCATCAACATAACATGTCACCTCGTGATCAAGAGGTTTGTGTTTGCTTTCTTGGTGTAATGACCGATTTCCAGTAGTGTTCTGCGCTGCAGGGCTTGGAAATAGGGAAGGTATGCCTTCCGGGCAGAGGTTGTGTTGGCTGGATAATTTTTCACCGCCCAGCCCACACTGGCGTACGCCGCTCTCCTGCTGTTGAGCGATGAAATTCAGGGAACATGTATTTTTCTCCTCTGGGGCTTGCCTCATCTCTGATTTTACAGCATTGAGCAAAGCATCAGCTAACTCCATGTGGCCTGATACCTTCATAGTCTCTGCAGATATGTTCAGGTCTACATTATCTTGTGGCTGTATTGGCAGGTTGGAAGATTGAGAGAGTATAAATTCACCTGTTGCTTGAGCCTGACTCTTATCCACTTGTTCTGCGATGTCTGTGGATGGTTGTGTTCTCTGAAAGTGAACCTGTTCAATGCTCTCTGCGTTACGTGAGGATGAGGGCTCCGAGAAGTATATCTCCCTTTGATCCGCAGTATTTTCATGGAGCATGCCTTCGTCCATGCTCTTCAAAGGGACAGTGCTTTTTGCTTCAACTTGGATGTCCTCTATTGCTTCCAGGTTGCTTCTCTGTGTAAAATTGGTGTTGGCTGTGATCTCCTGCATCTCCATACGAGGTTCTATGAGAGCCAACTGCTCATCAGATATGATTTGCAGGCAGATCTGGAGATCTGCCGTTTGAACATGAAACACATTTCGTGCAGTGTCCAGCTGCGCGGAGTCGAATGGTAGTGCATGACAAGATACCAGAGGGCTGTTCGACCCGGCGGCATTTATTGAATTAAATAGACCTAACGCTGGTGAGGTGTGTGTAGAGTGTGCATGTGACGGAGCAGAATCCTGCGAGAAAACCGTCAAGATAGGAGCAGACGGATGATTCTGTTCCATTGTTATAGAAGGGGTACCGGATTGTTTCTGCAGTATAGGTGTAACAGGTCTGGGCAGACGCTCAGGGACTGAGGCCTTGACAGAATTAGAGGGTGAGGTTTGTATCAAGGAGGAGGATAACTTTGAATGATGATCATGCATCGATGCGGTGGTTGTGGTAATAGTTGTAAAATGCCTCTGTGCTATGGTTACTGTTGTGGTCGCCTCGTAAGTTAGACCTAGAGGTACAGATGTTTCTGACAGGCAAGGAGCTGCAGATTTAAGATGAGAGACAGGCTGAGCCTGAGCAGAGTTTGTTTCTTCGACACTTTGGGTGTTCACCACAAGCCAGTGGGGTGGCTCCGCACATCTCTTCTCAGGTGCCTTTGAGGTTGTGACAGAGGTTGCGTTTTGAAAAATGGGAATAGATGTTATAGTAACCTCATTTCCTTTGGACGTCTTCCCAATGTGCTGCGAAGGATTACATTCTGGTTCGGTGGTGTTCGGTAACTTGAGCTGATACTTTGGAAGGAAGGCGGTTTTGGCAGCAGAGAGGACTGAAATGGCTGTAGAGGTGAAAACAGATTTGTTCACATTGATTATGCATGAAGGCAAAAGAGTTCCCTTAAGTTGAATACCTTTATCATCTGGCTGTGAGTTAATATAAGTGAGATTTGTATTCTGTGTTGGCAAATTGCCACAAACAGACATGGAGGGTGGAGTCAGTGTGTTTCGGTCTGTTTCCATGAGTGGAGGATGTATTATATTATCGCCAGTTTTCTGTTTTTTCCTGTCTGAATGAATGTGAGCTCTCGGGGGTTGTGAGATGGAGACAGCGTGCTTTTCTTTACAAGCCGGCTTCTCTGCTCTGCCAGTGATTTCTGTGTTGTAGATGTCCGACGATCTGGGGAAAGATAATTGCACTTCTGACTCAGAGCGATTGTTCCGGAGGGGAGTCCTCTGTGAGATGCACGACTGATGAACCTGGCTGGAATTTGGATTTAATTCAACAGCTGAGACGGTTGGGAGGTTGGCAAGAAGGATTGATGGATGACATACAGTTACAATGCTGGTTGTGGAGTCTGCTATCGTTGCTGTTGTGTCTGTATGCCCTCCAGAGAGACTCCGTGTGCTCGCAACAAGTGAATTCTCTCGGCTGGACAAAGATTCCTTGGCAGCATAAGCACTGTCATCACTGCTTTTTTCCACATTGTAGAGCTTTTTGAATGTCCCTCCCCTGTACATGTACCACTTGTTGTAGGCGAACTTCTGTGCCTTCTTCTTGCGACGTTTTCTGCCGCTCGGCTCCCCACAGATATCCCCACTTTCCCCGTCGCAGCTGAGGTTGTTGTTCCAGGGCTCCTCCAGGGCTCCTTCTGTTGTGTGGTTGCAGTCCACAGCCACCTGGCGAACCAGCGGGCGGTGGGCGGACACCTGCTGATCCACAGACTTGGCGGCAAAAGCTGTGGGGTGTATTGGGCCAGCGCTTCCACTCCGAGTTAGTGTAACGTTATCTCTTGGGAGGGAAGCGTTCGAGCTACTCCGCTCAGGCTGCAGTAGGGCAACGCTGAAGGGCAGGGAACTGCTTCTGGTGAGCGGAGCGTGTCCCATGCTGTCCGAGCACTGGGTGGGCACCTTCCGGCTCCCGGGAACATTACCACTGGTACTGTTACTGATGCGCATATCGAAGTGAAAGGAGTCTTTGTAAGTGTAAGGCATGGGGAGGTCAATACTGCCCTTCTTGGACAGCATCGTCTTCCTCGGCCTCACGTTCTCCAGCTGTTTGTCCTCTACCACCACGCTGTTCTCTGAAATCAGTTTCAATATGCGCTCCTCCAGTGCTTTCTGTTCCCGTCCAGACACACTGTCTTTGGGCTCCAGTCCACTTTGGCCTGGTCCCACTGTTGTGTGTGAGCCTCTAGGCTGTTCACGTTGCCCCATGCTTGACTCTATGAGGGAGTCTACGTTCTTGTCGGGCAGTGCACTGTCAGGGCTCAAGTGCTGGTCGCTGCTCTCGCTGAAGCCTGAGTCCGTGCTCTCGAGGCTCTGAGGTTTCGCTCTGGACACAGAGCTCTCCCACTCCTTGGAGAACAGAGTGGCCTCTTGTCTCTGAAGTGGGACATGTCGGTTTGGAGTCACGGGGAGCTTCTTGCTTTCCTCTCCTCTGTTTATGTCCAGACTCCCCTGTACTGTGGGGCTCAGGGAGTCATTCTGCTCTTTGATTGGGTCTCTTGTTGGTCCTCCTGTGTCAACAGAGTGGACCTGCGTAGAGCTGATTGGAGACATGATCTCTGTTGAGAGCACTCTGGCATCTTTTTCCATACTGCCTGACTCCTTGCTGGAGCCGTCCAGAGATGAGCCGGTGTCACCTGTCTCCCTGGAGCTGCACAGACTGTCTTGGCTGCCCATGCTGCTCTGCTCCGACTCAGACGAGAGGCGGGCATGGGCCTGGGTACGCTTGTGCTTGTAGAGGTTGCTCTGTGTCTTAAAGGAAACCCTGCAGGTGGTGCATGGGTAGGGCCGCTCCCCCGTGTGGCAGCGGAGGTGCTTCTCTAGCACACTGGGCTTCATGCAGTCCCGTCTACAGTGGGGGCAAACATGCTTCCCTGTCGACTTTGGCTTGGCCATGGGGACGGCAGTCGCCGAGCTCGACTCCAGCTGTTGAAACGGCAGCCCACCAGCAATGTGGAGTGTCAAAAAGGGAAGCATCTCTTTGGAGTAGAGTGGGGGCACAGCCAGGTGGAACGTGGACGGCTCCTGGGGGGACACTGGAAGCTGCGCCTGCGGGTAAAGCTGTGGCGGCAAAGCAGGCACTGTTTGGATGTAAACAGTCGTCAGTGGGGCCTGAATGTCCATCTTCTTCTGTGTCTCTGCTGCGACTGAGTTGCTGTGTAACAGAGTGCTCACAGATTGTGGCTTGCCAGTCTCCATGGTAACGGTGCTGCTGTCGTGATGTACCAGTGCTGAGTATCTAATTACCTGTAAGATAAGCACAGTTTGCATTAGTCCTCTGCTTTTGCCTTTATCAAAGGGGCAAGTCTTTTGGTTTGAATATCAATGTTTCTGCAGTATAGCTTATCAATTAGAAAATGACACCTCATTCCCCTGGGGAAATCTTAACATTACAAAAGATCAGGTGGATGGGAATAAAATAATACAGCACCCGTGATGATATAAAAGCAGTCATAATTAGCAGAGAAATTTGACAAAGCACTGAGGGCTAATTCAAATTTGCACAATGATGTGACACGCAGCAATGTGTGTCTTTAACAGATGACAACACTGTAGCACCAAAGACAGACCTGCATACATCTAAACAGTATTACAGTCACGGAGAGAGATGACGCAAAGGACCACAGGGCACAGCAGGCAAAGAAATGCCACCGTAAGACTCCCCTGTGCGTTATTTCACCCTGGGGTGTGGCGAACAAGGTTCAAGTTTCAAACAATGTGATTAAAGATATATATATATATATATATATATATATATATATATATATATATATATATAGAGAGAGAGAGAGAGAGAGAGAGAGAGAGAGCGAGAGAGAGAGAGAGAGAGAGAGAGAGAGAGCGAGAGTTGGAATGTAACGTCAGATAAAGCTGTTGGGTGGTCATAGATCTTTCCTCTGCTGAAATCTGCAAACAGCAATTCCCAAGGGAATTCATTTTCATAAAGGAAAATAAATTCTTGCACACTGTTTGTATTTGGCGATCTTAAAGTGCAGATGATGGGCTGGAGTGTGTTATTTATTTTATTTTATTTTTACAAATTATCAACAGCTGGAAGGTGTTTGAGTGAGAGTTCTATGTCTCCAATGCAAACATTCACACGTGGTGTATAATGGGAGTGTATTCCTTTCCTCATAGTGGAATATCGGTGGAGTAATCTAATGAAAACAGTCCACTGTACACTAATGTAAGATGCTTCTTTTGAACAGGGGCATGCAAACCGCAGCTGTTGTTGCCATGAGTCACGTGTGTGATGGTTTTGCATAATGGACATATCACCCACATAGATGCTGTTTGCACAAGGCCTCGCTGCTTGATAGTTGAACAGCATAACCCGCACCCACGCACAGTACTTTTTATTGTGTTTTACTTCATTTTTCACAGTTCTCTTGGCAAAGCAGTCCTTTGATTCCAGTCCGCTGTAATCAATAAATAAATAAATAAACAAACAAATAAATAAATAAATGAATAAATAGATAGATAGATAAATAAATAAATGAAATACAATGCACAATCAGAAGCAGGATAACTCAGGGTTTTTTTTTGTTTTGTTTTGTTTTTTTTACATAAAACTGTATTATTCTCAGTATAGGTGTGCTTCCATTCGCGTTTAGGACAATCCTTGGTTTTTGGTCAGTTAATTTCATCGATTGTACCTTTATATAGTTTTATGATAAGCTATTTGAATAAGTGACAATAAGACATAGTATATATATATATATATATACACGGTAATCACTTTCAGCTATGATGCAACATGGGTGGACATCATGTGGTCATGATTAAGTGCCTTTTTCGCATTTATTAAAATAAAAATTTAGAGATTATTGAATTATTGATCCCAAATATTAGGGTTAGGGTTGAAATTGAGTGCAACGACCAACAAGTTAATTAACAATTAGTCTCATAGGAAATGAGAAAATGAATCACCTAATTTAAACATCACCATTCATGGATCATAATAAATAATAATAATAATATGCAATGAATTTGAATGTTTAAATCATCACTTACATCCTCACATCTCGTGCAAAAGTGCAGTTAAACTAGAAAACACCTTGTAGTGGTAAATCCATAAGAAAAGGAGAATTCTGTCTAAACAGAAGCTGAGTGACTCACCTCTCTACCAAGTTCTCTCTGCTTTCATAGTGCAAACGGCAACATTTATCCAGCCAAGAATATCTGGAAGGTGGGGGGGCATGTATATGCTTACAAAAAAAAGTCATGAATCACGTTGTCCACCCTGCTGTCCTCTTGGCCTTCTGTGACCTCCCTGGCTGATTTGATTCACAAGAATTGTTGATGACAAGTGTTAAATAGAAGCAGAACAAATGCAAATGAGAGAGAGGATGTAGTGTGAGAGTGGAGAGAGAGAGAGAGAGAGAGAGAGCGAGAGAGAGAGAGAGAGAGAGAGAGAGAGAGAGAGAGAGAGAGAGAGAGAGAAGGGGGGAAGGGGGGAGAGTGATGGCTGTGGTGGTGGAGGAGAAGCAGCAGTCAAACAAAGACTTCCGCAACAAGCAGAAGATGAAGCCGGAAAAATGTAAGCAGAGTTTGATCAGCGGCAAACTGAATCGAACGTTTAACAGCAAAAAATGAGAGAGGTCTGCGAGAGGCACAGTCCACATGGCGTTTGCAGAAGTGAAAGTGCAAAACAGCAAAGAGGAAGTTCAGTGACGAAGCACAGAACACCAGCGGGCTTACCTTTGGGCGACTCTATCCCTCGTGCACTGACCGACTTCAAGATCAACACTTTGAGTCGCCGCCCGGCTGAGAGGAAGATGCACGCTCCTCTCCTCCACCCCTACCGCCGCCGTCACACCACCTCCACCTCCACCACCACCCACTCACTTCCTCCCACACGCTCAGTTGCACTTAAGCCAGCATAGATGGAAGTAGTCTCGCTGCAAACGCTTCATCTTTCAATTTTGAGACGGGAGTTGGAGAGAATGTCCCACAGAGCCGCAGTCTCCACAATTGTATTACAACTCCATATTCCAGCCATATCTTGATCCTCTTCTCCTCGTGCGTTGTGTGTCATGGTGAAAATTGTATATACCGTGATATCAATATCATAATCTAGTGTAAAGGAATGGTGAGTTTGGAGTGAACTTTTGAGTTTGAGCAAGATTGATTGGAATTTACAAACTACTACCTTCAACATATATATTTTTAACCCGATCATCAGATATTGTGATATATCTAAACAGACACTGAGCAAATTTTACCTGTGATCATCACAATGAGAAATAAATATCTTCCTGTTCTGCATCACAGCATCTTTGTTGCTCCAAATGTACAACTTTTCAGTGGGTGGACCAGTCCATACTGCACATTCTGCCGATGCCGTGTTAATGTCCCCAAAACAAAACAAAACTGATCTGATGCCAAATATCACTCTCACTCAGAGATAGAGAGCACATTTAGTGGGTTGAGAGTCTATGATTTTGATCCATCAGACGCAAATTGATCAAGCTGAGATGGCAAAACCGGACATAAAATATTGCTGTACTTTTGAATCCTGCAGGCATGGACGTAGCGAATCTCTTAGCGGTACAATGCTCCAAAGAGTTGTTCATGTCGCTTGTTATTTTTGGCTGCGGTTTCACACAGGCTTCGTCCAAGTACACAGAACCTTTATTGATTGGTTTCTCCTCAGTTTATCTTGCACTGTTTCTGTAAAAATGGATCAAGCCTGTACCATTCCCAAATACAAGAAAGTTAAGTTAGGGACAACTGTCAAAACAAGTTAACTTTTTGATTAATTTTCTTAATAATATAGTTTTGATCATTACCAATACTAAATGAAAAAAATGTCTTTTTTTAATTTTTAATTTATTTTTTTATTTTTTTATTTTTTTACACATTTTCATATAACAATTGATTGAAACTATTAGGGCAAGACAGGGATAAATAATCAGCCCTCGCACAAAAAAAAGATGAATCAAAAAATGGCAATATTCTTTAATATCGCTCATTCAGGCTGTAGAGGGTGCAGAGTTTTACAGTAGGTCCTAATTCAGTGATTGTTATATAGAAAATGCATGATAGAAATCCCATTAAATCCACATCGTTTTTTCAGTATGCCTTTAAGTGTGCAATATGCATTCTCTTTGTAACCAGTTAGATAGAAGTGTCAGAATCCCAGAGATGGAAAATCCGGGTTCCGAAAGCTAAACACCACTGCAGGATTTTATGTTGACCATATGGATTTGCTAATTATCTTCATACCAGTGTCCAACTGACGAGTGGAGCCAGCTGTTCAGTGCACGGCTAGAGGTAAAACATGGCAGGACTTTTACATTCTGAACCTGGAGTTTTCCACCTCTGTTCAAATCCCACCTAAATATTTTGGCAAAATATCTTGTAAGTGACGTGGTTTGATAATAAGGTTTGCTCCTATCAAGGGACCTATCCCAAACAATCTGTGTCACCACACCGGTGTCCAAAGAGATACCACTCACCCAGTATTTACTCGTTTCAGTGATATTGAACATGCTTTTCGATATGAAGCTACACTTTTCCTGCAGCCCAGATGAAGATTTATGACCCCTTTGGCATTCCGGATCCCCCACCAGCAATATTTACCATTCTGTTTTTAACGCATAGTTTTCTAATGAAGAAGAAGAAGAAGAAGAAGAAGAAGAAGAAGAAGAAGAAGAATAATGACTTAATTGACTGCCGGGGGGTAATTTGTCATTTGCATTTGAGGTACCTTGGTCAAGGGCAGTAAATCAAATTTTAAAAATGGACCAGACAGAAGATCCCTTTGCCCTGGTAAAATGACTTTGGTAAAAGTTAAAGTTCCAAATAGACATTGACAAGTACTTGCTCTTGAATGTACTCAAAGTACAAGTGACAGATATAACAGAGCCATAATACTTCATAAAGTGCTGTTGTACCTTTTTTTCTGAAGATGAGTGCTCAGGCAGATCCTGATTACAATTTGCAAAAACAATAATATAGGTGGAGTTATAGTATTTTTTTTAATAAATATAAATCCAGAATATTTATTTATTTATTATTTATTTGTTTGTTTGTTTGTTTGTTTATTTATCTATCTATCTATCTATCTATCTATCTATTTATTTGTTTGTTTGTTTGTTTGTTTGTTTTTTTAATATATTTTTAAAATGTCATTATTATTATTATTTTTACTAAAGTAAGGTGACTGTAGTAGAAATGTTAGTTAAAAATATAGATCATAGACTCACTTTGAAAAGTCGTCGAGTAAAAGTCGAAAGCCTCTGAAACAAAGGAGATACTTCAAATGTGCTTTGGTACAGTAACAAAGTGCTTGTATTGTACTTGTGGAACCTTCCACCACAGAATACAAATTATTATGGAAGCACTGATGACGAGATATTTAATTTCAGTCTATTATGTTCAAGTAGTCTTTCATGATCTTTCATGTTCTACTTATTATACGTATCTGGAGTTTTCTTCTCAACGTATGCCTATTTTAGGAATAATATGAACTTTGCTTCGGAGGTATTGTCCACTTTAAAAAAACAAACCTAGACTGTGTTTTCAAAACAGATAATTGTATAAAATGTGAGATTGTGTGAAATCCACCGTTCATTTGCCTCATCATATTCGTTGTAGAAAACAAATCATTTTTTCATATCAATCCACTGCTTCTCGTTGGTATCCAAGGCAACTGCTGCCTTGTGCTCCAGGAGCATGTATTGTGTTGACATGGCAACAAGACACCTCCCACCAGGGATGTTTTCTGAATTATGATTGTTTTTCTTTTTTAGGCTATCTAGATGTTGTTTCAAGGGCAGTGTTCAAAATAACAACTCTAAGAAAGTAGTTTGTTCACATGTTGTACTTGTATGTTGGAATTGTCTCCTAAAACTCACTTCACTCGCTCACTCACTGTTGCTATTTTCTTTTTATCCACTTTTAATGTTTGAATGAAACATTGAGTTATGCACCTAAAATCAACATGGCAGTAACTTTTCATATACTTCCCAGTGCAGGCTGATGTTTGCAAGGCTCATGTTGCCATGCTACAACTGGAGCTCCAAACAGTGAGCGAAGTAAACACAGAGTATTGTCATGGCCTATGTAGGATTCACTTGAGCTTGATTCCAAATGAAAACGCCTCACATTAGAAACTCCTTATGTTAATAGATGCATTCATCTAAACAACACCCCAAAACTCATACAGCGTGTCCATTACAAATTTAATTGGTGTCACTTTGGCTGGCATAAGCAGGAAGTGGCAAGTCTGTGTGTGGGTGTGTGCTGTGTTGGCTGCATGCCTATCTAATGCAATGCCCCAATTAATCCACTGGCTCAGTATAAGCAAGGCCTATGGGGTTCTTGCCATTATTTTGATGCCATTTTTGAATAATAAATCCTGCATGTTCTTCTTATAAATCATAATATTCAAAAGAAAAGTTTTCAGTATGGATCATACTGTGATCATGGTCACCATCATCTTCATTAAGCTCCTGTATAATTGAGTGCTGTATTTGTGCGCCCTCTGCTGGAAAGGAAGCATTGTTTTCACATGTATTCATGCAATACTTATTTTCTGCTAGAAAAGTCAAGAAAAGGGGTGCTTCTTAGACATGTACTGGGAGGCAATTCCAGAGAAAAGCGCAACACTGAGCAAATGCTCTGAAACCAACTAATATTTTTGTTAACTGAGGGAATAACCAGGAGACCAAGAATGTGAGAGCGAAGAGGGCGTGCTGGTGTATACGGTACAATTAGCATCAAAAACCTTTTTGATGGTCGAGTTTTCAGTAATAATACATCTGTAGTATGGGGGTGGTGTGGTTTAAGCAGCCAAACCTGTCTTGGGTCTAAGTAATTGGGCCCAGAATCGGGGTGGCTGTGCGCCTGTGGCTCGTTAGAATAATCAACGAGCAACAGGTAAAACCCCCATCTCCACACACACACACAGGAGAGGAGCTCTTGTTGTGACATGTTGTCCATCTGCTCTGGGCTTGTTCTAGCTTTCCCACTCATTATAATAAACTGTGTTTTCAACCCCATCGTCTGTGTCACTGTGCTGGGCCCACAGCAACCACCACGGGTGGGGATGTTGTGGTTTGAGCAGCCACACTTGTCTTGGATCTAGGTAATTGAGCCCAGGATCAGTGTGGCTGTATACCTGTTAATCCCTGTGTCCAGCAGACTGTTGATGAGGCGCACAAACTCCCCTTTGAGGGTCTCCAATTGTTGGTGTTTTAATGTGGTTTGTGCCGGCCAGAGCAAAGACCACAGAGGCAAAGCTATGTTGCTGAAACCACTGCAAAGCGTAATGCTTTTTCGCAAGCACCTCGGCAGCAGCTGGACAAAGGGTGGTGGAAAGAGGGCTGGCACCTCTCAAGCCGTAGTCGTAGCAACCACCAAAGGTAGGCGCAGTGCACTCAATAAGGACCCCAATCCTCCACCTAGAGGAGGGAACTCCTGCTCATCCAGGGCTGCTTTCCCTGCCATTTCTGGGCAAGGAATACCTCCAGAGCGTCTGGCCACTGTTGACTTGGCATTGCCAAGGAATAAGGAGCCACCCAAATACTGCCAGTGACCAGCGATGAAGAAGCTGCAGTGTCAGCAGGCGCTGAGAGTGTGAGCAGGCGCTGACAATGTGAACTGAATAAATGAATGAAGTATGAGTCCATGTGTAATTGTGCCAGAGTCCATGCAGGATTCAGTAGTTAAAAGCAGTGTTGGGACGTAACACATTACTGTAATCACATTACATTTGTCTGTAACAAGTAATGTAACACGTTAGTGCTCTAAATTCACATAACAGTTACTAATCAAACAATTATGTCACCACTCATTACTTGCGTTGGCCTACATAAGTTCTCTGTCCCGCCTGGGGCGCTGTTGGCACCGTGCTCCGGCGGGTTATCTCCCAAATAGGAGCCTTTCTGTGTGGAGTTTGCATTTTCTCCCCGTGCTCATATGGGGTTTCCTCCACCTAACGTCAGTAAGGACACCCACCAAAAACATGCACACATCATTGTCTAACCAGCGATGGACACTCATCACCAGGTCCCCGGGCGCATTCACAAATGCTGCCCACTGCTCCTGGCTGTGCCCCCGGAGGAAGGACAAGCCAGGATGGTTAAATGCAGAGGCCTCATTTCACCGGCCACCATCCAAAGCATGTGCGTGTGTGCGTGCATGTGTTGTAGTGTGGTGTGCTGTGTGACGATTAAAGATTGTTCTCCTTCTGTTCTAACAAATAAAGGAAGGAATCTCTCTCTGTCTCTGTTTGTATTGGGGTGTCAGTGAAGTAAGACAAAGTTGTTTTAACAATTTTAACTATTTAGATGCTTTTATTGTCTGCATCGAAACTGATACAGACAGACATATATACAACGGTAATAATAAATAGAACTGCAGGCAGCAATATATGGGGTCCAGGGTGACACCGTGAAGTTACGTTGTGTAGTTAGAATAGAATATATTTTTTTAATTTTGTTGCTGACCTTTAGACTGACCTGGACATGTATACATAATGTAATTACATCCATGTAATTTTATGAATCTAATGTTTATGGCATTACGTATGAAACAGTTCCAGTTCAACGAGACGTCAAACAATGATTTTAATTTATGATTTTGACATAGATGCATAAGAAAGGTCAGTTATAAATAATTGTTCCAAATGAGTGAGTTTGAGAGAGCTGAGTTTGTAGTTTTGATATTTTTGGTGATTTAAAAATAGATTAATTGGTAAATTAGTACAACAAATGACAAAACAAGTCAGATAATTGTTTTATCAAACAGTTTTCCAAAACAGCTGGAAAAAATAAGTAAACAAATATCATAGTATATTTATATAAAGATCACATGTCCAATAATCAATAAATATTATTAAAATGGAAATCTTAAGAAAATGTAATAAGAAATACGCACGTGAATACAAAATGTAACCTCCGTATATTTGTGTTCCAAGGGCTGCAACTTTGTGCAATGTTGGTTTTAATTCTGAACTGGGATGTTTATGCATCAACAACAATTCCGTTGTAATCTTTTGAAAATCTTGAGCATCAATCGACACAATATCTGAGCATTTTTTGTTCATTTCGAAGTAATGCTTCTCCACTTGTTTGTTTGTAGCATAAATGTGAACCCCGATACTGTTCTCTTCACCAGTTTCACATTTTTAAAGTAGACATACATCTGATTCTGATTCTTTCAAGTCTTTATCTTTCTTCACTTTTCGTGTATGACATAGTAATTCCACAAAGTGTTTGTCTTTTCGTCTGACAATATCTGTTAATTCCACAACAGCAAAGCGATTTGTCCACAAGTTCTTACTTTTGGTTCCATGTACAGAGCTTATCCTTTTACTGGAGACAATTGATATAAATGATCAACTGCATTAATGGAGTTTTTCCCAAAGGGAAAAAAACCCAGAAAAACCTGTTTGTTTGATCTGCATATCGTAACATATGTAAGCAATAGTCAATGTATGTCATCAATAATTACAATTTGGAGATTTCCTAGCTTTCTTCTTTTTTTCTATTCCAAGTGGTTGATAGGGTAGGCTTGCATTTGTACCAATTTAAAAAGTATTGTGGATTGTTTGAGTGTTAATGTTATAAGCTGATACACCAGTTGGAGCTGTTAACAAAACATGTATTTCCTCAGGATTCTGAGAGGTAAAAGCCCTATCCCCACACACACTCAAGAGAGAGGAGTCCTGTCATGACCTGTGTCCATCTGCTCCGGGGCTTGTTCTATCAAGCCCCCTCTATACAATAAACTTGTATTTTCTCAACCCCATCGTCTGTGCCCGAGAGCCCTGAACACGTCACTTGGAAGGCAGGTGGTAGGCAAAACTGCCACACAGGGTCTTTTATGTGGTCTATGTTCAATATTGGAATTATATCTTTTGTGACTTTTAAAATCTTTTCTTTGTATTTCTTTTGTATCTATATGGAACTTTATATTCATAAAGTCTATCTTTAGGTCAATTTCTTTCATTTTTTCTTTCCCAGAGGTTCAGGAATTGATATTACAGAATAATAAACATAAACTTTTTTTTATAAAACAAACACAATAGATACATGTTATTTCACAAATATAATAAATTCATGTTACTTACAGTTTGTACCTTATTGCACTTATTGTGATAACAACCTACAATTCAGGAAGACAGTTAAATTGATAAAATGCCTGAAATGTTCTAATGACAATATTTATGGAACTCAAGAATAGTTAGAATTATTATGGAAGAATATGTCAATACTTAACACCTCCTGCCTTTTTATTTCAGCCTGCTACGTTTAGCTGTAGGAAACTGTATATACAGTACATGAAGTTTCTTTTAAACAGTCTATTTTTTATTTTAAACCAAACTTTGTCCTTGTTAAGTTACCTTGTTGTGTGTGGAAGTACATGAAGAGTCTCAGGGACGGTAGGTGACATTGTTTCTTGTGTGCATCAATATGACATATTTACGCAGGTTTACATATTGACCGAGATTTACGATAGTAGTCCAATTTACGTAATTTTATTGGTGACATCGTTCCTTGGATTACATTTTGGATATGTTACATTTCCATGGAATACGAAAAACGTTGTGGTATTTCTGTGAGTAATAAACATATCATGGCCTCTATTTTTCCAATGCCTCGCTAAATCTTGAACATATCACTCACTAGAACAATCAAGTGTACTCGACTTGACGTGGTAAGTTTTTGTGGACTACTGTTTTTCGTATTTCTCATTAATCCAGCAAAGTAATAGGGACCAAAGAGATATCAGAAATATCAATCGAACAGGTCCACATCTACCAGGTAAGATGTCTGTGCAAGGACATATGCAAGGAACATGGTGATTAAAAGAAAAAGCATTATTGAAGGTGTAGAGGTGTGTCCTGACCCAGGGCCACGCAATGAGCCGGGGGAGGCAGGCGGAGGCAAAACAGCACCGTTTGCCGTGTATATATTAAAGTTTTCCTGGTCTGGGATCAGACGAATCAGCGGAGCCCCTCGGTTGATTCACCAGATCCCCAGCAGCTGAGTGGCCCGGGATTGGGAGCCTGAACCGCCTGTCTGCAGCGACACTTGACCACACCACATTGGCCTGCTACACACCCCCACGTTGCACTTATGTCCGGCTGACAGCCGCCCCCCTACCCCTCCGGTGTGGGAGAGGAAATTGGCTAAGGTCATCTTGGCGCCCAGCCTGTGGACCATCCAGAAGTGGAAGGGTTGGAGGGCCAAGTGCCACTGGGTGATCCGTGCACTGGTGTCCTTCATTGTAGTGGGGCGTGGTCCAAACAGAGGGTATAGGCCCTACCCAGGAGGTAATATCGCCAGACATTCCTTCTCTACGATGCTGTCCCTTGTCCCCCGCTCTGCCCTCGACCTCCTGGAACAGGACGGCCCCAAGCCCCTTATCCGATGTGTCGTCTGCATACAGGAAGAAAGAGCAAGGTTAGGGGGATGCAGTACAGGCTCCCCACAGAGAGCTGGTTTTATTCTGACAAACGCCTGCCGCCACAGCCCTGACCACTGGACCAGGCACCCTTTCGAGTAAGGTCGGTCAAGGGGCTGGACAGTGCCAAAGATTCCGGCACAAACCTCTTATAGTACCCGGCCAGCCCCAAAAACTGCCACTTGGGGTCGGAGCTGTCCCCCACCCAAGTGGTACCTCAGATGCCAGGTTAGTACCTCCCTCTGCCCATCCGCGCATTTCTTTAGGTTGGCGGTGAGCACCGCATGCCTCATGGACGATAGAACCATGCCCACATGCTGCAGGTGCCGCTCCCAGGTATTGCTGTGAATAATCACATTGTCTACGTATGCAGCGGCATATGCTCCGTGCGGATGCAAAATGTGGTCCATGAGATGTTGCCAGCCCTCTTGTCGTACAGGTGGCGCTGACTTTCCTGGTCCTGGAGCAAGTTCTCCTGGGACTCCTGCCCTAATGCATGTAGCTTTGCACTCAGGTCCAGACTTACTGGACCGTGTGTTTACTGGTGGTAGGACATTCCTCCCAGTTTTCTTTAATCAGTTCCAGCACCCCACGAGGTCTCCTGCCAAACAGTCTCAACGGGGGAAAACCCTGTAGAGGACTGGGGAACCTCCTCCACCGCGATCAACAGGGGGTTCAGCCATGATTCCCAATTCCAGCTCTCTTCGTGGAAGAACTTCCACATCATGTTTTTCAACGTTTGGTTGAAGCGCTCGACCAGACCGTCAGTCTGCAGGTGGTAAACGCTGGTCTGAATTGAACGGACGGACAGTAACCCATACAGGTTGCGCAATGTGCTTGACATAAACAAAGTGCCTTCACGCCTGCAACACATTTTTTTATCTAACCTCTCAAAGGCCCAACGAAGTGTACTGTGCCACGACTGTTCCAGAGGAAAATCCTCCATGGGATGGTCTGGGGGGTCCAGAGAAGTTCCCATCTGGGACTCCCCCTCCCCTGCTCTGGTGACCTCTGCCGGCATGACCTCACATGTCCCTACAGACCGTGATGCACTACCTAATGTTGTCATGTGTCATCCAGTGAGAGGGAGTTGACTCCTTGGTTGGCCAATGCAGGTGTAGGTGGCTCCGGTGTCAACCATGAAGAGGTAAGGTGTGCCCATGACATAGACTTGAAGCATTGGTTCTTTCTCAAGCATTAGCCTGTCGTTCCCTGGGCAGCTGTATTCTGGTGGTATGGGACATTGGAAGGACATGGACAAAGACAAGGCCTTGTTCTCCGCAGTTCTAGCAGATGATGGATTCTCTTGGCTGGTGGGGTACTCAGATAGGCCTCTCTCAGTGCTTCCCAAAACGAATTGCGATGCTGGCCGAACGGCAATGGGTCGTGTTGAGGTGTAGTGGTGATGACACCCAGACCTGCTTTGGTGGCTATCCCTCTCATCTTTGTGAGGCCCATCAGTGGAGTGAGCATGGCCCCTTATGTCGACCCAAGGGCTAGCGTCTGCCCTGCAGTGAATTGCTCGAACGCTCCAATCCATTTGTGTGCTCCTTCAGCAAGCATGTGGGTATCGGTTAATAATGAGCGCTATTGTCTATGCTAACTGTGTATAGTTTGGAATGGCTGGAACTCCATGTTTAATTGTAATCTTGCTGTGTGGTTGTTGAGCTGTGGATCCTGGGCAGTGGTTAGTCACACACAGTCACATGTCATCAGCAAAGCGCAGCATCACACCAACGTACTTCCTTGTTTTTTTTTACTTTGTCTCCACACACAGCCCTGTTCACTTCCTATCAATTGCTATGTCCCACAGCAGGGATGCCGTCACAGCACACTTTTCAAAAGCCTTTTCACCGTTTAAACCATACAAAAAACCTTCACACTTGCACAGATTCAGTTTACACACAAAACACAGAAATTAAATTTACTGTATCACACAGCACTTGAAATGAGCAGTTCTCAAAACCCCAACACTAAATAGCCATGCATGTGCTTTTACACTGCGCTCCAAATTATTAAGCAAATGATATTTTTCTCAGATTTTCCTAAATATCCGATGCAAATTACAGTCAGTATAATTTTCAAGTCATCAGCAGTTAGGGTATAAATCGAATTTTATTGACCAAACCTCCCAATGATAACAGCAATTTTTTTCAAAAATAAAAAACTCCAAATGCACTGTTCCAAATTATTATACACAACAGAGTTTCAAAACATTTTATAGGTTGTAAAGAACTGAAAATGGTCATTTGTTGAAATTGAATTACTGAAATCAAAAGCTATTTCAATCAAAAGCATCTTAACAGGCCAAGTTACATGTTAACATAGGACTTTCTTTGATATCACCTTCACAGTTCCTGCATCCATTGAACTTGTGAGTTTTTGGAGAGTTTCTGCTTGAATTTCTTTGCAGGAAGTCAGAACAGCCTCCCAGAGCTGCTGTTTTGATGCAAACTGCCTCCCACCCTCATAGATATTTTGCTTGAGGATGCTCCAAAGGTTCTCAATAGGGTTGAGGTCAGGGGAGGATGGGGGCCACACCATGAGTTTCTCTCCTTTTATGCCCATAGCAGCCAATGACACAGAGGTATTCTTTGCAGCATGAGATGTTGCATTGTCATGCATGAAGATAATTTTGCTGCGGAAGGCACGGTTCTTCTTTTTGTACCATGGAAGAAAGTGGTCAGTCAGAAACTCTATATACTCTGCTAAGGTCATTTTCACACCTTCAGGGACCCTAAAGGGGCCTACCAGCTCTCTCCCCATGATTCTGGCCCAAAACATGACTTCGCCGCCTCCTTGTTGGCGTCGCAGCCTTGTTGGGACATGGTGGCCATCCACCATCCATCCACTACTTCATCCATCTCCACCATCCAGGGTTGCACGGCACTCAACAGTCAACAAGGCTGTTTGAAAATTAGTCTTCATGTATTTCTGGGCCCACTGCAGCCGTTTCTGCTTGTGAGCATTGGTTAGGGGGGGGCCAAATAGTAGGTTTATGCACAACTGCAAGCCTCTGGAGGATCCTACACCTTGAGGTTTGCGGGGCTCTACAGGCACCAGCAGCTTCAAATACCTGTTTGCTGCTTTGTATTGGGATTTTAGCAGCTGCTCTCTTAATCCGATGAATTTGTCTGGCAGAAACCTTCCTCATTATGCCTTTATCTGCACAAACCTGTCTGTGCTCTGAATCAGCCACAAATCTCTTCACAGTACAATGATCACGCTTAAGTTTTCGTGAAATATCTAATGTTTTCATAACTTGTCCAAGGCATTGCACTATTTGAGGCTTTTTGGCAGCAGAGAGATCCTTTTTCTTTCCATATTGCTTGAACCCTGTGGCCTGCTTAATAATGTGGAACGTCCTTCTTAAGTAACCCTAACCCTTTTCCTTTAATTGGGCTCACCTGGCAAACTAATTATCACAGGTGTCTGAGATTGATTTCAGTGATCCAAGGTGCCCTGAGACACAATACCATCCATGAATTTAATCAAAAAACAAAAAATTAAATGTTTATGACACTTAAATCCAATTTGCATATTAATTTGCAACGCGGTGTAGTGTCCACCACTAAATTGCACTTGGATCAGTGTACTGGAGGAGCTTGTATAGACATATGCCTACCCGCTTAGTCACCAAGACCCTATATTAGGTGGAGAGCCGGCATGACACGTAAGACTTTGGATCAGAAGATTGCAGGTACAAATCCTTAAATAACAATTAACCAAGTCACTGGACGAAGCACTTTACGGTAAATACACCACCCGTCAAGATTTGAGATTAAGTGTTGTGTCATTCATTGCTGTGTTTCATGTGTAAACTGAATCTGTGAGAGTTTGAAGGTTTGTTGTATGGTCTAAACCACGGACCGTCATCTGTCCCACGACTCGACCAGTCAACAGGGCCCATAGGAACTAAGGTGAGCAGAGCCATTTTTGAAAATCTGTATTAGTGTTAACTGTCTGGGACGTGGTAAGACTTTGGTAGTTGTGTGTTTCCTCCTTGTGTGCACTGTGTTTTGTGTTGCAGCATTGTTGCTGAAATAAATGTTGTTTGAGTGCTGTTGGTCTTAAGACGACGGAGATATTGAATTGTGAGGGAAATAGAACGACACGGAAAAGTGGATGAGAAAAGGACTGTTTAAAGTCACGGATATAGATAGGAGAAAGTGATCGGCTAGACTGTTGATGCGTATGGAGAGAGGTTTCTGGAAGAGATTCCAACTGCATACACTTTGCTGATGACATGTGAGTGTGTATGTGTGTTTGACTACCGCCGCCCAGGATCCACCACACAGCAAGATTATAGTTAAAACATCAAGTTCCCCCCACTCCAAGCTACACACATGTAGCATGTACAATAGCGGTAATTATTAACCAATACACACATATAACCACAACAAACTCACTGTGGCGTAGTTTGAGTAGCGGCACCTGACCTGGATCTAGGTAATTAGGGACCCAGGTTAGAGTGGCTGTACACCTGTTGCTTGCTGGTTGGTTTAACGAGCAACAGGTTAAACCCCCATCCCCACACTCACTCAGGATAGGAGTCCGTGTCATGACATCTATCTGCTCCTGGGCTAATTCCAACTTGCTAACTCTCTACAATAAACTGTGTTTACAACCCCCCTGTCTTCTGTGTCTCTGTGCCGGAGGGCCCTGAAAACGTCACTTGGGTGGCGTCTGGTAGGCGAAACTGCCACAATTATACATACTAAACTTGCTAATTTAGCAGATAAATTCTTGATGATTATAAATACAGATGCAGGCTGCAATACAGGGGGTCCATTATCGACACCAATTACAAATTTTGAAGTTCCCATGGAATATAGCATCAGATAGTGCTGTCACTCCTCTTTACATCAGCATTACATCTAAAACAAGTTAAATTTTCAGAGTTTCCATTGAACACAGCACCAACTCACATAATGACGCAGGTTTTCCGAGTCCTGGTGACACGCAGAATTACACCTACAAGCCGATACACATGCTGTGTACTCCCTGTACTCCACAGAGTCCTGCCTCACAGTGTCTCTGTGGAAGGAAATCACTCTGTGTGCACTAGGGATTCAACGGTACAGTGGACCCACAGTTCGGTATCTATCAGGGTTTTGGGTCATGATAAAGGTACAGTTTCTGTTCAAGGCAGCTTGGTGGCCGCGGGAAAAGGAACCGTTCTGTTTGTCCACCACGCCTCTTTGTCCAGCACAGAGGATTATTCCATTCATTGTTAAATTCCACATCCTTATACCACTTGTTATGTATTCTCAAATACGCCAATGCCGACTTTCGGCTATTTTTTCAGCATCTGGAACAATAACAAAAACAAACTTTGTAATTACTTTACATTACAATAATAATAAACACATGTTATTGTGTACATGCCGCTTTAATAAGTACTCCATTGTATTTTTTCTGTTAGGAATCTACAATTGGAAAATACAGTTACATAGATTACTTGTCTATATTGTAATGCTGACAACATTTATGGAACTTTAACATTAATTTGGCATTAGATTTATTATTTTTTTCCATTGATTTTTCACAACTGCCACCAATCCCCCTCTTTGAAGAACAATCTTACCTTGTTTTGGTCTTTAAACAACTAATCACGACTCCAAGAGGGGGAGAATCACCATGGGTGAGACGAATAAACATAGAACCAAACAACAACATGTACATAGTAAAAGAAACATAGAAACGTCAGATGACAACATGTATCGAAAAGAGTTTATTAGGTCCAGGAAAACTGGAGCAGCAATTGGGCACTGCAGGTAAATCTCATCTGGTTAATTTTGTTTACGAATAGTGGCATGTCAGTCAAGCGCGACCAGATAAATACGTACTTGTGGTCAAAGTTGTTCCGTCTTTCACTAATATCTGCTCTGAATGTGTATCGATTTGGATGAAACTTCAACCATGGGGTATTTTTTGACATACTGGTTCAAACGAGACGTTAGCGTGTTCGTAGCCTCTGCTGTTCTTCTGTTTGAAATAGTTTTCGATTTCTAAATTCAGACAATTTTTCCAGATAGATATCAATAGCCCTGTGGACTGGACCCCTTATTATAATAATTTAAAAAAATAATAATAATAATAATAATCATAATCATAATCATAATCATAATCATAATAACCTTTTCTTGTATAGAACCTCTCATATGCAACATGCAACTCAATGGGCTTTACATTAATTGAAGGCATTCATGTTTGACATGACATTGAAGGTTAAGTCCTCAGTATTTTATCATTTCCAGTCATTATTTCTCCTGAATTATTGGTTTCAAATTATCAGTCTTAAATTATTCTATCCAATTCTTAAATAATTCTCAAAATAATCCTCACAATAGTTTGCGGCCCTTTTCAATAGATCACACATATTCCAGTGCTCAAACAGCTTTAATTAATGCAGGTTCAATAATGCTATCAGAGTCTCCCGTGTAATATAAAGACATAGTAGAATAATAAAAGCATTAAAAGTACAAAATCAATTAAAAATACAAGGACAAGAATATGCAAATAAAAAAAGTAAAAAATGCATTAAAATTATCAATTACATTTTAAATGGAGATTTTAAACCAGATAGTTCCTCATTTAAATCACAGAAGTTATAAACTCTTATGTACAATCATGAAACTTATCTGACCTATGGAGGAGAAAGCATCCCACAACCAAGCAATTTTCCTTTTTCTCTCAAGTCTACCATACTTCATTTATGATAGATTTCCTTTCTTAGATAATAATAATATATCGTCAGTGACCAATTCCCAATATCACAGTATTGTTATTTCAAATCACTGTCCAGTCCAAATGGACATAACATTTCAGGACAGTTATCTGAATTACCACATTGCATACTGAGTTAGATAACACATCTTCTTCCAAGCTTTAAATAAGGAAAGACTCCTTCAAACTGAATTCAACAACCTCACTACCTCTAAAGTGGAGAAGATTCTCTTGAAATCTAAACAGACAGTATTTGACCATGAAGACAAGATGGGTATACTGTTGGCTCTTCATGGGAATGGCTGGCCAAGAAAGAACACTTTTCTCCCCAGCCTCAGTCTTTGGCTTGTTGCGTTATTTCAGATGTCTGTCCAGTCCAAATGGACATTACATTTCAGGAAAGTTAGTTGAATTATCACAGCGCATACTGAGCCTAGACAACACTTATTCTTGCCTTCCAGGGATGTCAG
The DNA here is from genome assembly GCF_960531495.2 of Zeus faber. Classification (NCBI taxonomy): domain Eukaryota; kingdom Metazoa; phylum Chordata; class Actinopteri; order Zeiformes; family Zeidae; genus Zeus; species Zeus faber. The sequence continues at coordinate 7,921,052 of NC_137192.1, forward strand.
AGCTCTATGTTGCACGCATCCTTGTACTGAGCATTACTGACCATTGAAGGCGTAATCTGTCTTGCAATGCAAAATTAGCCTGTTGTCTAGAAAGTGAAAACGGTCTGATCTGGTCTCATGTGGGTGCTCCACCATGAGATGACTTTGTTCCTCTGTGAGCTGGAGTAACTCGTAAATGTGCACAAGGGTGGCCTGTATAAATTGGTACAGAACAAACCTTCCAGCACTGGTGTCCATGTTACCGCTCTCATCTTAATGCTTGCAGTTGGGAGGGTTAGAAATCTCAAACAGCGTGGAGACGAATAAGGCAATGCTGTACACGTTATCTTCAGGTCTGCAGAGAGTATCCTCAATTACAGCATGACCCAGAACATATATCGATATGAGCCTTTTCAGCATTCCCTCGCCATGTTTTCGGTCGCTGGAGTTTATTGAGCTGGTGTCAGCTTGTACTTTTACTGTGATGCTAGCTTTGTTTCTATAGCCGTTTATGTTGAACTGACAAATAGAAGGAAATATGTTGTTTATTTGTTGTGGTCTGGTGTCATTTCAAAATGCTGTCCTTTTTTGGTATATACATATATTTATTAACAATTGAAGTGTTTTATTGTGTGATGGTGTTCTGAGGGGGACATTTCAGTGGTCAAGTTCACGTAGCCCATCTCTGCAGTCCCTGACAAAGGCACGGTCAGAGTGAAAAGAGGCGACAAAGTGCTTTCCGTCTGCTCAAGCTCCCTGCTCTCAGAGCTCTTTGAACTTAACATTTGCAGAGTGCTTGTTTTAAGCAAAACATTATGCTGGTTGCACATTTTCCCTGGATGTTGGATATTTCGTAAAACACGCTGTACTGTAGCAAGCTGATTGGACATCTCAAGTGTTTTGTCTCCCAGCCTCTTGTTTTCCAGTTCAAGAAAATCAACTCTGCTCTTTGACAACAAAGCTGCAGAAATACTGTCTTTTTTCATTTGCTCTTCCTTCACGAGTTGTTCCAGCAACTCCCTCTTTTCAGCCAACAATTGGTCATTTACAGCAGTTACAATGCTGGTATGCTCTTTCTCCTTCAGACGTGAATAGACTGATAAGGAAAGCTCTCTCTGAAGGCGGTCAATCTTCTCATCACGCCATCTGGTTTCAGCACAAAGTTTCTGTTGGGCTCGGGTTATTTTAGCATGATGTTTTTCTTTCAACTCGTGGCACTTGTTCTTCTCTTTGTCAAGGTTTGTGAGGATTTCACAGATTTCACTGTTGAGTTTTTTAGTCAACCCAGCCTCCGCCTGCGGCTGATTACTCTGTTCCTGCTGCTCTTGAAGGGCAGACTCCAGTCTGTGCACGTCCTTCTGTATTGTTTCCTGTGCTTTCTCCATTTCTGTGAGGCAGTCTGGCCTAACAGTTATCTTTTCCTTTAAAGACCTGCACTTCTGGTTGCTCTTAACCAAATCAGATGCATGAGATTCAGCCAACTCATTGGCGTGTTCTGCCTGTGCCTGCAGAGTTAGGACCTGCTGTCTAGCCTGTTGTTGCTGCAGCTGGAGGGCTGACTCTAGTCTGTTCATCTCCTTCTGCAGTGTTGCCACCATTTGTTCCTTTCTACCAAGGAAGTCTATCTGAGCAATAAGCTCCTCATTTAAAATTCTGCATGTCTGGTTGCTCTGGGCCAACTCAGATGTAGGAGATTGAGCCAGCCTGTTGGCCTGGCAAGCCTGATTCTGCAAGGTAAGGAGTTGATTTTTAGCTTGTTCCTGTTGCTCTTGGAGGGCAGACTCCAGTCTCTGTACCTCATTCTGCAGTGTTAGCTCTGCTTTCTCAATCTCTGTGAGGCACTCTCTCTGAGCAATTATCTTCACCTTTAGAATCCTGCACTTCTGTTTGCTCTGGGCCAACTCAGATGCATGAGACTTGGCCATCTCGTTGGACTGGTCTACCTGTGCCTGCAGAGTTAGGAGCTGCTGTTTAACCTGTTGCTGCTGCAGCTGGAGGGCAGACTCCAGTCTGTCCACCTCCTTCTGCAGTGATGCTACAATTTGCTCCTTCTTTGCAAGGCAGTCTATCTGAGCACTAAGCTCCTTGTTTAAAATCCTGCATGTCTGGTTGGTCTGGGACAATTCAGACGTAGGAGATTCAGCCAGCTTGTTGGCCTGGTCCACCTGAGTCTGCAGAGTAAGGAGTTGATATTTGGCATGTTCCTGATGATCTTGGAGGCCAGACTCCAGTTTGTGCACCTCCTTCTGCAATGTTACCTCTGCTTTTTCCATCTCTGTGAGGCACTCTCTCTGTGCAATTACTTTCTCCTTTAAAATCCTACACTTCTGTTTGTTCTGGGCCAACTCAGATGCATGAGACTTAGCCATCTGATTGGCTTGGTCTACCTGGTCCTGCAGAGTTAGAAGTTGCTGTTTAGCCTGTTCCTGCTGCAGCTGGAGGGCGGACTCTAGTCTTCCCACCTCGCCCTGCAATGTTTCTACCATTTGCTCCTTCTTTGCAAGATAGTCTATCTGAGTAATCAGCTCCTTGTTTAAAATTCTGCATGTCTGGTTACTCTGGGCCAACTCAGGGGAAGGAGATTGAGCCAGCTTGTTCGCCAAGTCAGCCTGGGTTTGCAGAGAAAGTAGTTGATCTTTCGTCTGTTCTTGTTGCTCTTGGAGGGCAGACTCCAATCTGTGCGTCTCTTTTTGCAGTTTTACCTCTGCTTTCTCCATCTCTACAAGGCAGTCTGTCTGGGCATTTATCTTCTCCTTTAATATCCTGCACTTCTGGTTGTTCTGGGCCAACTCAGATGCATGAGATTTGGCCATCTCGTTGGACTGGTCTACCTGGGCCTGCAGAGTTAGGAGCTGCTGTTTAGCCTGTTGCTGCTGCAGCTGGAGGGCAGACTCCAGTCTGTCCGCCTCCTTCTGCAGTGATGCTACTATTTGCTCTTTCTTTGCAAGGCAGTCTATATGAGCACTAAGCTCCTTGTTTAAAATCCTGCATGTCTGGTTGGTCTGGGACAACTCAGACATAGGAGATTCAGCCAGCTTGTTGGCCTGGTCCACCTGGGTCTGCAGAGTAATGAGTTGATATTTGGCACGTTCCTGCTGATCTTGGAGCTCAGACTCCAGTCTGTGCACCTCCTTTTGTAGTGTTACCTCTGCTTTCTCCATCTCTGTGAGGCACTCTCTCTGTGCAATTACTTTCTCCTTTAAAATCCTACACTTCTGTTTGTTCTGGGCCAACTCAGATGCATGAGATTTGACCATCTCGTTGGACTGGTCTACCTGTGCCTGCAGAGTTAGGAGTTGCTCTTTAGCCTGTTTCTGCTGCAGCTGGAGGGCAGACTCTAGTCTTTCCACCTTGTCCTGCAATGTTTCTAAAATTTGCTCCTTATTTGCAAGGCAATCTATCTGAGTAATAAGCTCCTTGTTTAAAATGATGCATGTCTGGTTACTCTGGGCCAACTCAGGCGAAGGAGATTGAGCCAGCTTGTTCGCCAAGTCAGCCTGGGTTTGAAGAGAAAAGAGTTGATCTTTAGTCTGTTCTAGCTGCTCTTGGAGGGCAGACTCCAATCTGTGCATCTCTTTCTGCAGTGTAACCTCTGCGTTTTCCATCTCTGCAAGGCAGTCTGTCTGAGCAATTATCTTCTCTTTTAAAATCCTACACTTCTGGTTGTTCTGGGCCAACTCAGATGCATTAGATTTAGCCAGCTCATTGCCCTTGTCTGCCTCTTCCTGCAGAGATAGTAGTTGCTGTTTAGCCTGTTGCTGCTGCAGCTGGAGTGCAGACTCCAGTAGGTCCACCTCCTTCCGCCATGTTTTCACTGTTTGCTCTTTATTTGCCAGGCGGTCTATGTGACTTATAAGGTCCTTGTTTAAAATCTTGCATTTGTGGTTGCTCTGGGCCAACTCAGACTTAGAAGATTCAGCCAGCTTGTTGGCCAACTCACCCTGGTTCTGCAGTGTTTGGAGTTTATTTTTTGTATCTTCTTGCTGCTCTTGGAGGGCAGACTCCAGTCTGAGCACCTCATTCTGCACTGTAATCTCTGCTTTCTCCATCTCTGTAAGACAGTTTGCCTGAGAAATTATCTTCTCGTTTAAAATTCTGCAATTCTGGTTGCTTTGGAACAACTCAGATGCATGAGATTTAGCCATATTTGTGGCATGGTCTGCCTGTGCCTGCAGAGTTATGAGCTGCTGTTGAGCCTGTTCCTGCTGCTCTTGGAGTGCAGACTCCAGCCTGTCCACATCCTTCTGCAGTGATGTCACTGTTTGCCCCTTCTTTGCAAGAGAGGCTACCTGAGCCAAAAGCTCCATGTTTAATATTATGCATGTCTGGCTCCTCTGGGCCAACTCAGACATAGGAGATTCAGCCAGCCTGTTAGCATGGTCCACCTGGGTCTGTAAAGTAAGGAGTTGATTTTTAGTATGTTCCTTCTGCTCCTGGAGGGCAGACTCCAGACTGTGCACCTCATTCTGCAGTCGTGCCTCTGTTCTCTCTATCTCAGTGAGGCAGTTTGTCTGAGAAAGTATCTTCTCATTTAAAATCCTAAACTGCTGGTTGCTCTGGGACAACTTCGATGCATAGGATTTAGCCATCTCATTGGCCTGGTCTGCCTGAGCCTGCAGAGTTAGGAGCTGCTGTTTAGCCTGTTCCTGCTTCTCTTGGAGTACATACTCCAGTCTGTCCATCTCCTTCTTCAGTGATGTCACAGTTTGCTCTTTTTTTGCAAAGCGGTCTTCCAGAGCAATGAGCTCCATGTTTAATATCCTGCATGTCTGGTTCCTCTGAGCCAACTCAGACGTAGGAGATTCAGCCAGCTTGTTGGCCTGGTCTGCCTGGGTCTGTAGAGTAAGGAGTTTATTTTTAGTATGATCCTGCTGCTCCCGGAGGGCAGACTCCAGTCTGTGCACCTCCTTCTGCAATGTTACCTCTGTCTTTTCTATTTCTGTAAGGCAGTCTGTCTGAGTAATTATCTTCTCCTCTAAAAGCCTGCACTTCTGATTGCTCTCCACCAACTCAGATGCATGACAATTTGCCATCTCATTGGCCTGGTCCTCCTTGGCCTGCGGAGTTAGGAGCTGCTGTTTAGCCTGTTGCTGCTGCAGCTGGAGGGCAGACCTCAGTCTGTCCACCTCCTTCTCCAGTGATCCCACTAATTGCTCCTTCTTTGCAAGGCAGTCTACCTTAGTAATAAGCTCCTTGTTTAAGATCCTGCATGTGTGGTTCCTCTGGACCAGCTCAGACGTAGGAGATTCAGCCAGCTCTTGGGCCTGGCCAGTCTGGATCTGTAGAGTAAGGAGCTGATTTTTAGTCTGTTCTCTCTGCTCTTGGAGGGCAGACTCCAGTCTCTGCACCTCCTTCTGCAGTGTGACCTCTGCTTTCTCCATATTTGCAAGGCACTCTGTCTGAGCAATTATCTTCTCATTTAAAATCCTGCAGGTCTGGTTGTTCTGGGCCAACTCAGATGCATGACATTTAGCCATCTCATGGGCCTGGTCTGCCTGCGCCTGTAGAGTTAGGAGCTGCTGTTTACCATCTTGCTTCTGCAGTTGGAGTGCAGACTCCAGCTTATCCACTTCGTCCTGCAGAGATACCACCCTCTCTTGCATGGAGCTCTTCTCAGCATCAAGGGAATGCACCCTCACTCTAAGGGCTCTCATCTCCTGGTCTAGGCGATTATTGAGCACCTTGCGCAGCTCAACAATTTCACAATTCTTCACTTGATCTACTTCCTGCCTGAGCTGTTCAACCTCTTGTTGAGTTTCCCGCAGTTTACACTCATGAGTTCTCTGCATCAAGTGAGCAGACTCCAACTCATCAGTCAGCCGCCGGATTTCAATGTGGGCCTTGGCTAGTCGGCACAAACCCTCTTCCCGCTGCTGACGGGCACCCTCAATACTGACTGCCTGGCCAAACAGCAGCCTGGCCTCTATTCCGTCTGTATTCTCTTTCCATCCCTGGGCATCGACCTCCAGTTGGTGGACTTGTGTAAAGATTCTATGTCCTCTAGATCCTTCAGAGCCATCTGTCTTCTCCAGCAGGGAAGTCCTCTCTACAAGGAGGTAGGCCACTTGTTCTGTAGCACTCCTGTGAATCATGTCCGTTAATCCATGCTGGCACAGCATTTCAACCACCTCCTTTCTCTGGGTATCTTGCAAAGATATTAGCTGATGCAGCTGTCCTCTCAACTTGTCATTCTCTTCTTGTATTGCATTGGCCAAAATATTTTTCTCCTCTGTAAAGGCATGGATTTGTGCCAAGGACTTGCTTACTTCTGCTATCTCATTGGCGTGTACTGAACGCTGAGTATCCAGGTCGTTTGTTACAGCGACCAGACAACGCTCCCTCTTCTGGAGTGCGTGCCACAGGAAATACAGCTGATCTTGTGTGGAGGCATCTGAGCGCAGTCCCTGCTCCCGTAACCATGAGGCCAATGGTGGCTGGTCAATGGGGGGTGCTAGGGTGTTGCCCCCCCAAATCTGTCAGAGTGAAAACAGTTTTTATAAAATATTTTTAATATCTAAAATCGTTTCCATGTCAAAGGTAAATTGTGCCAGTGTTTCAAATCTGTTAATTGTGTTAATCTAGTTTCCCTAAAATTCGAAACAAGTGTATGCGCCCAGGGTAGAAATAAGGGTTGTTTTCCTTTTTTTGATTTTTCAGTGATATATTACAGTAATATATAATAGTATTTTTGCCACTCTGATTAGCTGATGCAGGGATGAGCCTTGCACTTTATTGTGCGCAGAGCTGCTTGGTTAGACCTTAACCTCTTGTAGCAGTGGCACCACAAGCCAAACGCAAACAGACCACATGAAAAAATTTACAGCAGAAGTGTGGTATTATAAATTCAATGGCGGACATTAATATGAATCAGGTAGATATTTTTCAATCTGTTTGGATTAAAAAATGGAAGTCAACACACACCTTCAAAATGATTAACCGCTTACTCAGGAGGACAAACCACACACCATAGGTTTTTGTTTCATTGTTTTCGTGGTAGAAAGTTCTGGCTAATAATGAGTTTCTAGAAGCATTTAATATTTTCTGTTTTTTATATGACACCTCCCTCTGCGTCTCAGTTGGCACAGGACTGTTTAATGATTTACTGATGAGAACTTGCACGTAATATATGGGTGTCACAAGAAGGGATGTTTTGGTACCAAGTCAATACAGAATAAAAAAACAGGACGGTACTACTTACCAGCAGTACCAACAGGTACCGCACTGAACCGATATTATGCATTCATCAAATGAACAAGTGACTCAACCTGAGTGCAGGAGCAAGAGGCACCTGACAGTCTGGGTAAAGACAAAAATGGCTACACTAGTGCAGCCTGCCTCCATTTAAAAGAACAATGGAAAAAGTCACATCTGTAAATGTGTTGCCTTTTAAGCAGACGGATGCCAAAATATTGCCAACTCAAGTTGGCTCAAAAAGAGAGGGTTTGCAAAAGGTACCTACATCCATTTCATGTTCTTAAAGTTTCTACACAGAAAACAAAGGAAAAAGACCCTGTGCAAAAGTTTGGGAACCCTTCTGTATCATTCATGGTTACTTTTTTTAAAAGATGATTACTAGTGCCAACACTTAATTGTACTTCTTAGAGCTTCAGCATCAGATGAATGTGATTCCAGTGTTCAACTATTTACTCTGAGGTCACTCCTTGCCTTCTCCTATCATACTGTGGTGCGGTTCTCTCTGGAGTTCCCAACCATGGGCTTCAAGATTCAAGATTCAAGATTCAACATGTTTATTTGTCACATACATATAAATACTTTCATACATATATGCATTGAAATGTAATGCAACACACCCGGTGATAACACACAATATGTCCTGGGAAAATTTCTTTCTACTAGACCAACTAACTGATTCCTTAAATGTAATACAGTAAGTCGAATACTTATAGAATAAAATAAAAATATATAGACTAAAATAAAATAAAACAGAATAAAATAAAATGGAATAGATATGTATATGGGATAGGCAATTATGTATATACAGGTATGTGCATTAAAGTGGCATGTGAATGAAGAGAGATTTGTGGGATAATACAGCACAGTATACAACAGTACGGTGCAGCAATACGGCATCACCGAACAACCCTGAACAGTGACACAGTATGCAGTATAGTATGCTACATACAGTATGCTACATTATGCTCCATTGCTACAGTACATTATGCTACAGTATGCTACATTCTCTCATGTCCTAGGATGTCAAATGAAGATAGTTTACTTCCACCAACAAGAAGGCTACAATAAAACTCAATGTTTGAATGAATCTATTTTGTCCGAAACATCAGAAATTGAGGTCTGGAAGACGAGGAGAGATTCCAGATAAACTGGCCTGGTGAGATATGCTCAGAAGAAACCACACATCACTGAAAAAAGCTGTAAAACACAGCACTGGACACAGGTGTAGTTGTTCATAGGACAACCACATAATACAATGCACTTTAACCAACAAAGACCTTGATGGCAGAGTTGCCAGAAGGAAGCCTTTCTACAACCGCAATACAAAATCAAGTATCTAAAGTACGCCAAAGAGAACCTTGAGAAGCCAGAAGCCTTTTGGAACAATGTGCCTTGGGGTCTGAAAAAACAAAAGGGAACCTTTGGGCCACAACCCAAGAACATCAATAATCAAGTATTTGTCAAAAAGAGCACTTTGCCAACTGTCGAGCATGGGGTGGATCCTTTATGCTTTGGGGTTGTGTGGAAGCTGGGAGCTCCAGATCGCAAAGATGTCATACATGCAAGGATGACAAGAATATTTCCAAACAAGAACTGTTCTGCAAGTAGGCAAAGTGAACAAAAATCCCCAAATGAAAGTATTGAAATATCCTTAACTGGCTACAGGAGACATTTGCAAACTGGTTAAGTTGCAAACTTCCAAAACAAGAACCGAAAGGGTTCCAAATCTTTTGCACGGGGCCTTTTTCCTTTTTTTTTTAATTGTCAACCATTAAAATAAAAAATAGTCTTGCTTCATTTTAAAGAAAGGTGTCATGTTTGACAGCGTCCATTTACTTTGATCTTCATTGTAATATCTGTTTTGACCTAATATCCTTTTGGAGTGCACAAACTTTTGCATTCTACTGCATATTTTTCAATGTTGTCTTATTCTGTGGTGCCATACAGAATAATGCAGGTTTTTCTTCTTTTGAGAGTCCCTGGGCATTGGTGGGGAGGGGGTGTATATTCAGATTCCATAACAATGTTTCACTTTGAAAGTGTCTGTCCTTTTGTGTGCAAACTGTAAAAATAAAAATGTATAAATAAGAATTTTCAAGATGATAACATACCATGGAGCTTCTGGAGGGTGCATTTGAAACGTTTGGAAGGGATTTGTTACAATCCATAATGATAGATTTTTCAGCCAATCTCATTGGCTTGGAAAATATAGTTGAAATGGCTCCTCCGCCTTCTTCTTGCGTCCAGCTCGCATCCAATTGTAACCTTGCATTACTGCTCTCCTCTGCCACTAAATACTACATTCTGTGTGTGCATGTGTGTGCGTGTGCTACTGACAACAGGTGCTGCTGCTGCTGCTGCTGCTGCTGCCCTCAACCTGTGTCCTCCCAACGCACCGTGTCAACACTCGGCTTTATAGTGGATAGTTGTGATGTCACAGAGACATACGATGCTGCTCACCGGTTGCCACAGCTACCACGGAGGGGGGGTGGGGATTGACGAATACATTTGCCCCGATGACAACATCTTCGAGCCACTGGCTCGAAAACTTAGTGTAGTGCAGCACACCTTTGTGAAAATTCCTGGTGAAATTGCAAGTGTGCTGGACCTTTTGTGTGTGGTGTGTGGTGAGTGTGTGTGTGTGTGTGTGTGTGTGTGTGTGTGTGTGTGTGTGTGTGTGTGTGTGTGTGTGTGAGTGGCGCTGCACACTTAATATTATATTTGTATTGAGATTGTGTCAGATACATTGTTGACAGATTGTAAGCATTTATTGCTTTACATTACTTAATTTTATTGAACCTCCTCTAACCTTCTTCAGTAAGAGATGGTATGAAATCATCATGTGGCCATTTTTGCTCAAAGCATCCCAATGTTCAAAATTAGGGAGGTGTGAAGACTGCAGCATTAACTCAACACAAATAAAGCCTGAACTGGAACTGTGTTTAAATTTCCACATATTTATTGCACTTGTGCAGAATTGACTACGCACAATAAGCTCTATAAGCTCTAAAAATACTAAAATGTGCGTAATTGATACATTATATGATAGAGCAATTAAACATACAGAGCAATGGTGTGGTTAAGTTAAATCAAAGGAAAAAAAAACATTTCTTCCACAGAGTCCCAAAGGGTCATTTCACTGCATATATGTATGACTGTATAATAATCTCTTGAACTTGAATTGTAGTAGTTCAGAGACGTCACCTCACCTCCAAATGTAAACCTTCTGTACTTGTGGTCTTCCTCTTCTAAAAATAGTATCGCAGATCAAAGAGGATATCAAAAACTACATTTCTAAAATATATATTTATTTGAAGCATGCAAATAACTGTACAAACGGCAAAAAAAGAACAAGGCATTCCAAAATAGAAAAATAAATAATAATGATGATGAATAAATATTTTTACAAAATGTATGTAAAATAGAATAATATAATCATTGTCCTCTGCTCTAATGCCGATTCTTCACAATGAGCACGCCGACCAGCGCTCCCGTGAGTAGCACGACCCCGACCAGCAGCCATCTTCTTAAACTCTCCTTCGACCTCCTGGCTTTGGCAACTGCATCTCCGCCGAATACCTCCGCAAAGTGGTCCTGTAATGATGATCACAAGACGGACAGAGAAAAGAATTAGAATGAAATATAGTTTTACATAGCCAGCAGCAGTCTCCACAGTGGTTGTGTGTTGAGTGTCATACAGCAATTGATTAATGTGAAATTCATGGTTTTGCGTCAGTTCAACTAACTTCAGCAAAAACGCTTGAACAACTTTGAATGTCAAGGAACGTTGGCACTCAACTTGGAACTCAAAATGTTTTGCTCAGAGTCAGAGAGAACAAGGCTACTTGTGCGTGCTAAACATCTTGGTTCAACAAGTGCACAACATTTGTTTGTCAGTTTGGGTGTTTGTCTATTTAATTTGGACAGTGACAAGAAGGACAGAACCAAGAACGTAAAACTTTCTAATTTAACAAATTATTATTATTATTATTATTTTTTGTGATTATAAATTTGTAGTTTATTGGTATGCAAACATCACCACTTACTGGCTGTTAGGATTCAGTTTGGTTCTCAGCCTTTCTATCACAGTATTTTTTTCACATATATTCACATTCACACATAACGATTTATCGATCCACTTGCGTCAGAAGCACTAGTCGCTAAAGGGCCGTTACCAACTGAAACCGGGTCGGTTTCTTTTTTTTTTCTCTTTGCCTTATCCAATTTAGATGGATTAGTTGAAATAACAAAGTCCCTACTCAAAATGTTAAGGCAACGAGGTTACTTTGTTTAAGCGGAGGTACTCACCCATCCTCCCTGACTCTGGATCCATGGATCAAGGTGGTGGTCCAGGTATATGGTCATCCAGTCTACGATGCGGGGCACCATGTGGTTCATGTCCTTCTGCACGCAATCCACGCAGAGGGCACCTCCGAAGGCAAACAGGCCCACGATGCGTCCCCAGTTGATCCCGTCCCGAAACACCTCGTCCATCACGTTTTCAAAGCTGTTGTAGGCCGTGGCGGGAGTGATGTGGAGCTGGGACGACATGTCGCTGAAGGCCTTCATATAGCGCAGCTCAAACTCGTCCGCCGACTCCCGAAGCGCCTTTTCACTGGCGCTCTCCGGCCCCAGCTGCAGTGTTGGATAGTTCTGCTGAGACAATTTGTAGCTGATGAAGAAGACCACCATCTCTCTGTTGCTGTGCTCCATGCTGGAAACTGCCAAGCTGCTCGGGCGTCAACGTCTTTCTGCTGTTATGTTTGGTAGCAGTCAGTGAGGTAGCGCAATAATTCGTCAGTTGGAAACTGAGAGCATCGTTCGAACGCTGATGCTTTATTGGAGGAGCGCTATGACATCACAAAGAAATCACATGGGGCTGCTGCCCTAGGGGTGCAGGGGCTATGTGGGGGGGATTCCCCTCAATAGTGGGCACTTCATTAGGTTTCTAGTACCGGGTTCCTTTCTAGTACCAGGTAAGGCAAATTCAGGCATTGCAGCAACTCAATGGGGAAGCATAAAGTACAGAGTAACAAGAGGGAATGTACACTCAATTCACAATATATACATACAATAAGCAGTCCAACAGTAAAAAAAATAAATATATATTCTATATATTAATACTTCTATTACTACATATTATCACTATTACTATATCTTAATAATATTAACTCATATCTGCAATAAATGATATTAATAAATAGTTGTAATAGTGCTTATATATGTTATTAATTACTTTCATGTCATATTATTATAATTATTATAATTATAATTATCATTGATAACAATACTAATAATACTACTACTACTACTACTACTACTACTACTACTACTACTACTACTAATAATAATAATAATAATAATAATAATAATAATAATATATACTAGCATTTTTGTGCTCGGTTTTCTAAACGAAAACCAGATGGCGCTATGGTGCTTGCTCCCGCCATTGCGACTCTTGATCTGGTTCGTGTTTAGAACTGTGGCCGTTGCGTCCACTAGATGGCGGTAGACAGCATTTTGCGGTTGGTTACCAACCGACATGCGCTCTGTATTTGTCCCCTCCCGGCCACCGCAGTGTGACGTATACTTCCACAAAGCGGCGCGTGCTTGGGCCTGTGGGAACTTGGAGAGGGTTTGACATTTTTATCTTTTAAAATTTGACCAATATTCCGTCATAGAGGTGTCTGCATCTAAGTGAGTTACTGCAGTGCAGTCGCAAGTAGCCGGGAAATAAACGCGTTAGCGTTTCTGTTGTCGCTGTTTTTGCAACATTTACGTTGTAGCAAGGAGGCTAACGCTGGCTGCTTTGTAAGCAGGCGGTAGTAAACAAGTCTCATTCATTCATCCAGTGGATCTGTGCCTCTGGGTTCATCGTAGAATGTCACGACCGTGCATTTTATCCCAAATGGTCGTTAACAAACAACCTGTAAAATGCATCGGTAGCATTTTTTTTCCCCTCAGTTCTATACGGCTTTAACTTTCTTGCAGGTTTATTTGACACTATCCTGCCATATTTTAAATGTATCTTTTTTGTAGTGTACAGTTAACTGTCGATTTCTATTGCACATTTCACCCTTTTCCACGTATTGCTGCTTTATATTATTTTATTTTCGTAGTTTATATTCTATTGTTATTACTCCTATTTGTTTGGATGATAGCTGCTGGGACATTGCAATTTCCCTCCAGATGAATAAAGTATCTCTCTATTTAGGTTAATTGTGTAATTCAATTGTTCTATATTTTGTTCATTTTAGGTTTTTTGTATATTCGCATTATTTCTTTCTTTTTTTTTCTTTTTTTTTCACTTTTATATTAGTTTTATCGTATATTCCCATTTTATCTCGGTAATTTTAGGTCTCTTGCAGAAAAGTTTGGACTTCAAAATACCTTGTTTTGTAATTCATGACTTTTATATTTTTTTGTTCCAGCCAAGTTGTCAGTAAGGCACCAGTTTGGGACACGGTTCCTCCAGAACAGGTCCATCATGTATCGCTCCAAACCAACGCTGAAGGACCGACAGCACCTGTACAAGCTGATCATCAGCCAGCTGCTCTATGACGGCTACGCCAATATTGCCAACAGCCTCATCAATGAGGTCAAGCCCCAAAACGTGGTGTCGCCCTCTGAACAGCTGATGCAGCTCGCAAAGATTGGTAGGCTATCTCATGTGGTTGTCTGCTTCTTGGGGTTTTTTTTGGGGGGGGGGGGGGGGGGGGGTTTCAGAATTAATTTAGATCTTTAAATCTCAAATGTTCTCACTGGCAACCCCACAGGAATGGAGAATGATGACAGCGCAGTCCAGTATGCCATCGGTCGGTCGGACACAGTGGCGCCCGGAGTGGGCATCGATCTGGAGTTCGACGCCGACGTCCAGACGATGTCCCCGGAGGCGTCGGAGTACGAAACCTGCTATGTCACCTCCCACAAGGGCCCGTGCCGTGTCGCCACCTACAGCCGCGACGGGCAGCTCATCGCCACCGGTTCTGCCGACGCCTCCATCAAGATCCTGGACACGGAGAGGATGCTTGCCAAGAGCGCCATGCCCATAGAAGTAAGACCTGTGTGAGAGTGTCATCGGGGGAATCGGCTGCTCGTACATAGTAATAATCCATAAATATTTATAAATTACTATAAAAAAAAAAATATATATATATATATATATATATATATATATATATATATATATATATATATATATATTCACACATAATCTTTTTTTTTTTGTGTGTATGTACTTTTTGGCTATTTGTATACACCGATCAGCAACAACGTTAAAACCACTGACTTGTGAAGTTAATAACATTGATCATCTCGTTCCAATGGCACCTGTCAAGGGGTGGGATATATAAGGCAATAAGTGAACAGTCAGTTCTTGAAGTTGATGTATTGGAAGCAGGAAAAATGGGCAAGCGCAAGAATCTGAGTGACTTTGACAAGGGCCAAATTGTGACGGCTGGACAACTGGGTCCAAGGAAGGACAACCGGTGACAGGGTCCCAAGGCCCATTGAGTCACATGAAGAGCAAAGTGTAGCCCGTCTGGTTCGATTCCACAGAAGAACTACTGTAGCACAAATTGCTGAAAAGTTCATGCTGGATATGATAGAAAGGTGTCAGAACACACAGTGCCTCGGTGCTTGCTGCGTATGTGGCTGCGTAGCGGCAGACCAGTCAGAGTGCCCATGCAGACCCCTGTCCACCCCAGAAACCACCTACAATGGGCATGTGAACAATGGAAGAAGGTGGCCTAGTCTGATGAATAAGTTTTTCTTTCGGTGCTTGTGTGTCATTTTTCTGGGGAAGAGATGGCATCAGGATGCACTGTGTGAAGAAGGCAAGCCGGTGGAGGCATTGTGATGCTCTAGGCAATGTTCTGCTGGGAAACCTTGTGTCTTGGCGTTCAAGTGGATGTTACTTTGACACGTACCACCTACCTAAACATTGTTGCAGACCAAGTACATCCCTTCATGGCAATGGTATTCCTTGATGGCAGTGGCCTCTTCCAGCAGAATTATGCGCACTGCCACACTGCAAATATTATTCAGGAATGGTTTGAGGAACATGAAAAAGAGTTAAAGGTGTTGGGCTCCAGTCCAAATTCCCCAGATCTGAATCCGCTCGAGCATCTGTGGGATGTGCTGGAACAACAAGCCCGATCCATGGGGACCCCACCTAGTGACTTGGTGCCAGAGGTCTTGTGGAGTCCATGCCTCGACAGGTCAGAGCTGTTTTGACACCATCGACCTCCACAATATTAGGTGGTTTTAAAGGCAGGTGGTTTCCATATTGTGGCTAATCAGTGTTTGTTTGACAATTGTTTTTTTTTTTTTTTTATTATTATTATTTTTTTACTTTACTTGACTTTTTATTTTATTTTATTATATAGGATTCTTACCCGGTCAGGGCTCGACAGTAATGGTTGCCTGGTTGCCCTTGGCAACAATTTTACGGACAGTTTCTCCCTTTGGCAACCACTTTGTGACATAAGAAATAGGGACAGCAAAACATGCACGCCAGAATAAATACATTTGTTGCAATAATGATAGTAAAATATTGCTGTTACATTCGGAACCAGAACACTGCATGTGCGTTGGTGCGTTTACTCACATGTGCACACAGGTACCTGTTCACGTTTCAATGCTTTTCTTTGTCATCTATTATGTGAAAACATCAGATTTCCACAAAGTCTAAGAGAAAGTAAAAGTGTGCGTCCTGCCTGGCTGATAACAGTGCTGTCAGCCGAACAGACAATCACATGAGTGGACGGCACCAGAGCAGGCAATCTAAAATAGCCACACAGGGCGGGCTCTGCGCCCTCATTGCTCCCTCTTTGGCGCTACCGACTGTGCCTCCTCCCCTTACCCTGGTCGGAGCTAGCCCCCAATGTCTTTGCATCCTAGCACCGCTCCTGAGAGTTATGTTATTATCAGGCGGTGTCGGTGCGGGACCTGGCTCCAGGCCTGCGGTCCATGCCTGGCCTCCGTGGCCCGGGTTCTGCGGCTGCGTCTTGTACCTGCACGTGGGGGTGGGTTGTATGTGTGCACCTCAGGGGTGCAGGGTCTACTCACGCGCTGTGGACACCCCGCCCTGAAAGCCTGAGGCTTTTTCTGCGGGCCTCAGGGGTGTGTCTTCGGGGCCTTTTCCGCTGCTTGGAGGCCCTACGATATGATTCCCACCTTGTACACCAGAACCAATTGGGATAAGTCCCGTACACTCACCGGTGGACACTTCTCACGCACACACACACACACACACACACACACACACACACACACACACACACACACACACACACAAAGTTAGGCACAGGCACAGACACACACCACCAGCACATGCTTTGAACACACCCTCCTGGTTGCATCCCTCTTCTTTCCACCTTCATTTACTGCCATAACTATGACAGGAAGAGGCCACATACCAAATTCCTGTTCAAGTTATCCTTGGGCTTAATTAACAGTTGTCATCTGATGTTTCTATGTTTAGGTTTTTCAATGTACATGTTGTTGTTTGGTTCTATGCTTATTTGTCTCACCAGTGGTGATTCTCCCCCTCTTGGAGTAATGCTTAGTTTTTAAAGACCAAAACATAAGATGGTTTTCCAAGGAGGGGGATTGGTGGCGGTACTAAAGAATGAGTGAATAAATAAATAAATAAATAGATAAATAAATAAAAAAGGTAGTGATGTGTTTATTGGTACTCGGAAAACTGTTGGCTACCACTACAAGTATATTTCAGACCTTTTTTCACCATACATGTGTTTGTATCCCTGTACAATTAACTAAAACTAAACTAATAAATGCAACTAGGTGTGGAAAAAACATTAGTTAAAACTAGAAAGAAAAACATGAAAACTAACAAACGATATTGTGTACTTACAAAACTACCTAAATTAAAACACAAATATACAGGAAATGTCTTTAGTTTTAGTTTTTTATCCCAGTCAATTTAGTCAAATTTGTCAACATATATCGTTACAATACAATAACCAGTTCTTGTCTTTTTAGACAAGAACTGCATTGATAATGAGCATTGCTCGGACCTCATTTGGTGGAGATTTACTTTTAAATGGAAAGATGCAAATTTGAATTTACCATTATTAACAATGAGGGGACAACGAGGACTGTTGAGACTGTCTGTGGCGAGCATATACATGTGGGTCCAAGAGAAAGACAGGCTAATTGCGACCAGAGGACTTAGTGTGATTTCAGCTCTTGTGTGCTTGTGTGTTTCTTCCCCTCTGAAGATTAAAATTCTGTGAAGTATCAGATAAAATACAGACTACAAAAAAATATGTTTGCTTACTGTAATAAAGCTTTTAAACATTATTTTATGTCACTGTCATTATTAAGCTGACGTATAACTGCATAGTATCTTACTCAAAATACAAGTTGACTATAAATGGCAACCATATTTTCAGTTTAGGAAACCAAAAGCTGATGCCTGGTTACCAGCCTGGCAACCACTTTTAAAATTTAGTGTTTAGCCCTACAGGTCCTTGAGGTGCTTGAAGTGTTTGAATATTTTCCTCAGAAATTCCTAGATACTGGAATACCTTGCCACTGTTGTGCTGAAGTGATTGAAAGGTACTTGGAATAAAATGTGATCATTGAAAACCTGTAACAGTCCCCGGTTTTGTTATTCAAATCATAACCGGAATCGCTTTTACATAGATTATGCCAGGGAAATGTAACATTCATCCAGCAGGGTTGGAAATAGACACTTATTATAGTAGATTAGTAGACTAGATCACATTAAACCATTATATTTGTTTTGTGTGAAGTTCTTGAAAATGGAAAAAACAGTGCTGTGTCTTATTTTGTGATGACAGAATGAACCCTAATTATAATTTTTATTCTCCATCTCTTATTTTTTTAATTCGTATTTTTCATGCTAATCGTCTGTAGAGAAACGCACCAAACCTCACCAGAACACATAGCTAGTACACTTAAATGTACTCAACGAAATGAAACTCATTCGGATTCCGATTATCTTACCAATGAATCCTGAGAACCAGCTGCACCCGTTCTTCCCTTTCGTTCAGGTCATGATGAACGAGACCGCCCAGCAGAACATGGAGAACCACCCGGTAATCCGGACCCTCTACGACCATGTGGACGAGGTCACCTGCCTGGCCTTCCATCCCACCGAGCAGATCCTGGCCTCTGGCTCCCGAGACTACACCCTCAAACTGTTCGACTACTCCAAGCCCTCTGCCAAAAGGGCTTTCAAGCACATACAGGTCAGTTATGCAGGGCACACACACACACACACACACACACACACACACACACACACACACACACACACACATATATATATATATATATATATATATATATATATATATATATATATATATATATATATATATATATATATATATATATATATATATATATAAAGTTAGGGATATTTGGCTTTCGGTTGAAATTTATGGAAAATGTAAAAAAATGAAAGTAGGGCATTTAAGTAGAAGCATGCAATGGTAATTTCCTCATCTGAAACAATTGATTGAAACAAAAGCCAACAACAGTGGTGGGTTTACCACAACAAAAAATGTCAATGTCTTAATAACTTGTCATGTGCCCTTGAGCATCAATTACAGCTCGACAACGACGTCTCATGCTGTTCACAAGTCGACTTATTGTCTGCTGAGGCCTGGCCCCCCACTCTTCTTGAAGGGCGGTCCTCAGGTCAGTGAGGTTCTGGGGTACAGAGTGACGAGCCTCTACACGGCGACTCAGCTGATCCCATAGGTTTTCTATGGGATTCAGGTCTGGAGAACGTGCAGGCCACTCCATTTGAGGTACCCCAATCTCCAGCAGCCGTTCCCTAATGATGCCACCTCGATAAGCTGGAGCATTGTTGTCCATAAAGATGAAATGAGGCCTGTGTTGTTCATGCAGGGGCACAATGAATGGATTAATGATGTTATTCAGGTAGTATGGGCTTGTCACTGTACCATTCACAAAGTGTAGGGCAGTTCTGTATTGACTACACACACCTGCCCACACTGTAACACCACCACCACCAAAGGCTCGTCTGGTGACAACAGTGGCTGATGCATAGCGCTCTCCTTGACGTCGCCAACATCGTTGGTGGCCATCATTTCTGCTCAACGTGAATCGGCTTTCATCAGAGAACAGCACTGAGGCCACTGGTCCCTCGTCCAGCCTAAATGCTCCCTGGCCCGTACAAGACGATGATGCCTGTGCCTGGTGGTGTGGTCAGGTACCCTTGCAGGTCGTCTAGCACGCAGACCACGCCAATGTAAATGGTTTGGAATGGTCTGACGTGACACTTGGGTGCCTCTCACCTCCCTTAAATGTGGCTGGAGTTGAGTGGCATTCATCATCCGGTTCTGTTCACAATGAAGCGCTCATCAGTGTGCGATGTGGCCAAAGGACGTCCACTTCTATGCCTTTCTGTGGCTCTTCCAGTCTCTCTGTATCTCTGTTGCAACCTGCTGATGACACTCTGTGACACTCTAAGCTCAGTGGCCACTTCCCTCTGAGAACATCCTGTTTGAAGCCTCACAATGGCGAGGTACTGTTGATCAATTGTTAGGTGTCGTCTTGGTCTCATGATGTCAAAATGTGAACAGCATGATGAAGAGAATTGTTTAAATACCAATTCTAATTGAACCAGGAAATGTATTGGTCGATTCATGGATCAAACACCTGTTGTGAATTTTGCCGTTCAGCTCCTTGTTAGAGAACAGCAAGTTGTGTAAAAAGTAGTGAAACATTGAACAGTTGGACATGTGCATTCAAAAGTTTAGAGAAGGTCAAATTAAGTTCACCTGTAAAGGTTATAGTGCATTTTAGGTTCATCCTGAAATTTCACCCAAAGGCCGAATATCCCTAACTGTGTGTGTGTGTGTGTGTGTGTGTGTGTGTGTGTGTGTGTGTGTGTGTGTGTGTGTGTGTGTGTGTGTGTGTGTGTGTGTGTGTGTGTGTGTGTGTGTGTGTGTGTGTGTGTGTGTGTGTGTGTGTGTGTTTTCCCCAACATGTTTATTTGTCACATACATGCAGTGAAATAACATTGCAACGCACCCGGAGACACAATAAGTACTAACTGGTCAATAACTGATTCCTAAAACACAATTCAATTAGTTGATAGAATATAAGAAGAGTAGGAAAGGTAATATACAAAGAAGGATTACCAAATAGAAATAAAAGGGACTAGACTATTATGTATATATAGATATGTGCAGTAAAGTGGCATGTGAATAAAGAGAGGTAGTGTGTGTGGACATATACAGTATACAACAGTACAGCACAGTAACACAGAACAGCAATACAGCACAGTATGCAGTAACCCAGAACATTGATACAGTATGCTACACACATTACAATATGCAGTAACTGAGTACAGTGTTTCATTATGCTGTACAGTATACAGTAACCAAGAGCATTGATACAGTATGCAATACAGTATGCTACATACAGTACAGTATGCAGTAACCAGTACAGTGATACATAATGAAGTACACTATGCTACATACAGTACAGTATGCAGTTGCCCAGAGCATTCATAAAGTATGTAGTACAGTATGCTACAAACAGTATAGTATGCAGTAACCCAGTACAGTGATGCAGTATGCAGTACAGTATGCTACATACATTACAGTAAGGCAGTAGGGCCTATGTGTGTGTCTCAGTGGGGGCCCCTGGTGAGTTCAGGGTTGACATTCCTTATGACTTGTGGGAAGAAACTCAGTTTCATAACAAATAAGCTAGCTATAAGCAAATAAGCTTAACTAATATGTGATTCTCAATCTCTAATGCTGTGTGAGGTAAGGTTGAAACATTTGATAAGTTTATGCATTTGTTTCATTATTCGTTTTTGAAATGAAATTGATTGAAATTAATTCTGCTTTTACATTTTCCAACTCTTTATGTAGAAGGTAAAGCATGTTACAGAACTCAGAGGGGGTGTCTTAAAAGGTTTACAGTTCAATTGTACAAATATTAGGCCTTAAAAGCCATTAAATAGTCTCAAATCTTGAGACTTAATTCACAATTTCCACCTAATTCTGACCTCTGCCCTGTACCAAATATACCGTATTTTCACGACCATAAGGCGCACCGTACTAAAAGGCGCAGTCTCAGTTATGTGTGCCATTACTGTATTTAACACACACATAAGGCGCACCGGATTATAGGGCGCGGGTTTTATATACCGGTACATATCCTCTACTACGTTTAAATACCTCTACTGCGTATTTAAAAATAGAGCGGGAGCAAAACTGAGTATGTTTGTGCTTTATTCATGTATTTATTACAAAGTATTAATCAAACCCATCGAAGTCATCATCCTCTGTTTCTGAATTAAACAGCTGCGCTAAATCACACATGCCAGTTTCCCCTTCTTCGCTGTCAGAGTCACTTTCCGTGCCGTGCGGCTCCTCGGAAATGATGCCGGCTTTTGCGAAAGCTCGAACAACAGTGCCAGCAGACACGTTAGCCCAAGCATCTACAATCCATCCGCAAACTGTGGCGTAACTTGCCCGGCGCTGCCTTCCACTTTTCGTGAAACTGTGGTCTCCGTCGGTCATCCATCGCTCCCACGCCGCTCGCAGCCTTACTTTGAACGGCCGGTTCACACCGATGTCGAGCGGTTGAAGTTCCTTTGCCAGACCTCCCGGAATAACAGCAAGCACAGCGTTCATTTGTTTCACCTTGTTTTTCACATCGGCTGTGAGATGGGCACGCATGGAGTCACAGATTAACAGCAATGGTGATACGTGGAAAAAACCACCTGGTCTCCTTACATACACCACCTCCCTCAGCCACTCTTTCATCATCTCCTCATCCATCCAGCCCTTTTCATTTGCCTTAATAACGACTCCAGCTGGAAAAGTCTCTTTAGGCAAAGTCTTTCTCTTAAAAATCACCATAGGCGGCAGTTTCTGTCCATTTGCGTGGCAGCCAAGCACAACAGTAAACGACGCCTTTTCATACCCCGTTGTGCGTATCGCTACCGTGCTGGTCCCCTTCTTCTCCACCGTGTGATTCACCGGGATGTCGAAAGTGAGCGGCACCTCGTCCATGTTGGTGATGTGGCTTGGCTGGATGCGTTTGTCGGCGATGTGTTTGCTGCAGTAGGAGTGGAAGCTCGCCAGCTTTTCATTATAATCCGCCGGACGTTGCTGCGCTACTGTAGTCCTGGTCCGGATGGAAAAATGGCACCGTTTCATAAAACGAAAGCACCACGACGGACCTCCTTGAAAATGTTCAATTTTCATTTCTTCCGCTAGCGTTACTGCTTTTAGTCGAACAGTGACCGTCGAAACGCTCGCCCCACTCGTTCTTTGCTCGATGATCCACCGCTCGAGTCTTTCCTCCAACTCGGGCCACCTCGCCTTATGTCCGCGGAACACACATAGGGCGCACCGCACTATAGGGCGCGCCGCACATTTTGAGGAAAAAAATAGACGTTTATATGCGCCTTATAGTCGCGAAAATACGGTAACTTACTCACCTGCAATGCTTAATTGAATAAGAGAGATGATTTGTCCAGAGATCGCTCTTAAATTAAATTAAAGATTGTCGTAAAAAAGTATTAAATCTAACTTTCTGATTCCCTGTATATACATATAGAAAAAAATTATTCCAACTCTGTTTGTGTTCCGAGGAAGAAGCCGGACCAGTCATCTCCAGTCTTGTTAGTGAAATGTTCTCTTCCCCTTAAAATGGATTTTGTATCTGTTTCGCCATCGCCGTAGAATTCACCTCCCAACTCTCCACGCTTAATCTCAGAGGGGTTTTTGTTCATTTTTTTTTTTTCTCTTATTTGGACTTTTTCTGGCACAGGAAGCGGAGATGCTGCGCGCCATCTCCTTCCACCCGTCGGGCGACTTCCTGTTGGTGGGCACGCAGCACCCCACCCTGCGGCTGTACGACGCCAACACCTTCCAGTGCTTCGTGTCCTGTAACCCGCTGGACCAGCACACAGACACCATCAGCGGCGTGGGCTACAACCCCAGCGCGAACAGCTTCGTCAGCTGCAGCAAGGACGGCAGCATAAAGCTGTGGGACGGTGTGTCCAACCGCTGCGTCACCACCTTCGACAAGGCGCACGACGGCGCCGAGGTCTGCTCCGCCGTCTTCTCCAAGAACTCCAAGTACATCCTGTCCAGCGGGAAGGACTCGGTGGTCAAGCTGTGGGAGATCTCCACAGGGCGGACGCTGGTCAAGTACACAGGTGGGGGCGCTTCTTTTTGGTTTACGGTTAAGCAGCTTGAAACTTTTTTAATATATATTCTATATTTATAAAATATATATATTATATATAATATATTTTTTTTAAACTGTTATTTGTCATGCCCAATTTTGAAAGTCCACTTTTTAAAATTAGAATCTTTATCAAAGTGATTTACAAATAAGCAACAATGTCTTCAAAAACACAGATACATACGTACCTACTATTTCAAATTCGTAATTATTTCTAATCTATTATATCTAAATGACCGTTTACAGCAGGTCTTATCAGAATCAGAAATACTTTAATATTGAATTTGTTTAAGTGAATATATTTGGTTTCATTTCGTACATCTAGAGAAGTTTTCATAACATTTCCAAAGACATGTTTGATTTTCCCGAACAAGCAACGGCATTTTAAAACGAGCCCAAAAAAATACAACCCGTGACTCTCAAATCTTTCGAGCGTCTTTGAAATATAAAAAATAAAAAAGAAATGCCGAAAGTCACTTATTATAAGCAAACTTGGCAAACAATGTAGAGAAGCACTGCGCTGTGCAACTTTGTTTTGATCAACTCAGAGATGCTATTCTGGCTGGGACCCATGAATTGGTACAGCATTGCAATTTGATCTTGCAACACAAAGGCTGTTTGCTGAGAAAAAAATCCATTCACTTGGCGTACATAGAATTTAAATGTCTAATCAAAACGATCCTCACGCCCTTTGTTTCAGAGAAATTGTTGGGGATCAGAAAGCTTGCACAATCAATGTTTGTCTCCTGTCAGCCATTTCAGAGAATGTAGTTGAGAGTTGTATTATGTTTTGTAGTTTAACTGGGTTACTTCACTAGGTTGCATCTATTTAAACCTCTCAAAATTCATAGATTTTACAGAAGGTTAAATATTGTATTTTGTAATTCTTTCAGTCTTGGTACATATAACCACACAATGTTTCTAATTTTATGTGCCCAGTTCTTAAACCCAATTATTGGTATTAGGATAATGACTGAATAAACATGATAAATTTATTGATAGGTTAAAGGGGCAATAGACAACTTTTCGACTTTTCCAAGTGGTATTATTTTTTGTTCCGCTGTTGCAAGGACAACCGGATCGCTTTGTCGTTTCCTCAGTGCCAAGTATGGATGTTAACGACAGTTTATTTTGCTAGTCAACGTGTCAGAGGCATTTACCAACGTCGTTGTGTCGGACAGTGACGGAAAAAGTGTCCCCATTATGCACGGCTACACAGGGGCTTTTTTAGTTTCATTCAATGAAAAAAAAAAAAAAAAAAAAAAAAGAGTCAAATAAATAAATCTACAATAAAAACACGTTTTGTTTGGGGGAAAAAAAGATGGCTCTGATCTGAGCTGCAGATCAAACTCCACCATTTTGCCTAATCAACAATGCATTTCTGGCTGTGCATTTGCGAATGTAAGCTAAAATTAATAAATTACTTAACCATGATGAATTAGATATTCAGCTATAACAAAGGCTAGAGAACAGTGTAGTTTTACCCACACGTGACGGCAGTCTGACATAGCGAGATGATGACAAAGCGGCGACTGAAATGAAACCTTAATTGGCAGGGACAGGACAGGAGGCAAGCAGTTTAGATCGTCTGCACAAAAAAATCTAGGATCGGCACGCCTCCGAATTCTTAGAAAGAATAGGCTTTAAACAAGATTTTCGATTTGATTTTTACTGTCTACACGGAGAACCCGTCGACAGTTGGTCGATTAGTCCTCACATTTTAACATACCTAGTGCCAAGTTCTGTGTAAGAAATGCGTAGCTGCCACCCCTACCTTTTGTATCTGGATTTTCCTGGATTTTTCCTTTTTTTTTCCCCCGCTGTCCTCTCGGATTTTTATTTTCCCGGAAACTTTATCAGTCACGCTCTTACCTCCCCGGAAAGAAATCGTCGTATAGAATAACTAATGAAATAAAGCACAATATCATAATAATACAATATAATAAACCCAAAACATTAAAACATAAGCTTAAAAATGGACAAAAATCATTGGAAGAATAAACCTAAAATTAAAACAGTAAACAGTACAGTGATAAACCTAAAAAACGAACAGCCAATTAATTGATGGAGGGGGGGGAAAATGCAGATACAAAAAAGTCATGTTTGCACTGCAGATGGAGTTTCATATGACACCCTAGTTAAACACTGACCCCCCTCCCGCTCCCCCAGGCGCCGGCCTGAGCGGCCGCCAGATGCACCGCACGCAGGGCGTGTTCAACCACACGGAGGACTACGTGCTGCTGCCCGACGAGCGCACCATCAGCCTCTGCTGCTGGGACTCCCGCTCGGCCGAACGCAAGAACCTGCTGTCGCTCGGCCACAACAACATCGTCCGCTGCATTGTGCACTCGCCCACCAACCCGGGCTTCATGACCTGCAGCGACGACTTCCGGGCCCGCTTCTGGTACCGCCGCACCACCACGGACTGAGCGAGGGAGGGAGGAAGAATTCCATATGGTTTTGCGGCGTCGCACCACCTCTGCATCACAGACTGAGGGCGCTATTTCTCCAACTGGAAACTACCAAGGAGATCATTTGTTTGTCTTTTTTTTTTTTTTTTTTTTTTCTCTAATCTTCGCCTCATTCAGCATACACTCATCATTGCCCCACTAATGTTAGAGCCTTTTTGGGAGTTATAGAAATCCTTTTATTTCTGTTTCGCAGGAAAAGAAGCAACGCAAATTTTTAATGCTGACAGTCGACTACCTAACTGGTGTGGTCATCTTTTTCAGCTTTTATATTTTGTTGACATGTGTAAGTTGTGTTCCAGATTTCTATTAAACAATTAAAGAAAACATGCTTTTATTATTTATTTATTTATTTACCTATTTGTTTGTTTGTTTATTTTTTTATTTTGATTGAAAACCATGAGCACTTTTCCTGTTTTGTATAGACCGCAACTGCTGCAGTAGCTCCACCTGCAAATGTCTGTCTGCATTCTGTGGTTAAGGGTGAGATAAACCCACCAGTGCATGATTTTACAGAAAAATTTGTGTGAGAGTTAGCCGAGAAGGCGACAATTGGGCAGCTGCAGTAAACCAGTCCAGCTTGTTGTGAGCAATTAAACTGTTGATTTGGATGAATGTTCGCTAAAAAGAACATCACCCTCAGATAAAAAACACATGTCCGCCAAGTCAATCGATCAGAGTAAGCTGCCGTCTTCGAAAGCGAGGACGACGGTAAACCCTGATGTTTAATAAGAAGCTTGCGGAATTCTGGGACTTCAGAAGCGTAAACCACCCAACACAGACGTTCCTATGGATTAAGGGCACAGTGGTTTTAAGTTGGTAGTCTTCTTGAAAAGACAAATTTACGTCTGCCCAGTGCTTTCTGTTCCAGACTGAAAGGTCACATTCCCCATTACCTTGCTCCATCCCAAACGTCCAAACCATTGTTCTCCAGTCTCCCTGTTGTCCAGACAACACCGGCTGCAGGCACAAGAATCCCTGCTTCTGAACCCCAACACTCCCCTTATTACCAGCTTTATACTCTTCTCCAGGAAGACATTTTTTGAAGAAATGTGTATCACAGCGTAGTGAAACGGGAAGTAATAGGGTTGGAGGAGGGGAAAAGCTGTTGGTTCTCGAAAAAAAAATTATCCAGCGAGGGGTCACACACTTCTGCTTTGGCGGAAGGCACAGCAAGAGACGGGTTTGATAGAAGGGGTGGGGCAACTGAAGTTAGAGATGAAGGGGGGTTTCCTCAAGCCAATGGGACAGCAGGGCAAGCAGCTCAGCCCCAGACTTGGAGAGCTGGAACCAGTGACCTACCCCAGTGAGTAAAACACTCTGTCTCACGGGTGACATCTTCATACCGATATGCGTGCGCGTGTGTGTGAGACAGCAGCACCGAAGCCCCTCAGACATATCTCTCGATATCTCTCTCTCCCTCCGCCCCTCCCTCTCTCTCTCTCTCCCCCAATATCCGCTCTCTGGTCATGGTGGACGGGGACCACTGAGGAGTGACCTCTAGGACGGATTTACCTCTCACCGGGGCAGACCCTGAAGACCTCGATCGATTCAGACATGGAGGTGAGTGACGCACCTGCTCTCTTCACACACACAATCAGTCAATATTCCTTTTTTTGTTTCTATACGTTCAATAGGCCATAAAACACATTACTGCTATTTTTTGGTATTCTCAAATTCGGATGTCTTGGGTCTGGGCTGTTCTGGACCTCGTTTGATGACTGATCATCCAAAGGAATTTGTTTGCGGACCACCTGCTTGGCTTTCACTTTAGCTTTGCTCCGTCAGCTACCTCCTATTTCTATACACAGCCCCCCGACCTGCACCCGTCTTAAAGCTCCACTGTGGGCTGTAACCTGATAGGGCTGCTCGCTCAGAGTCTTGAGAATGGGACTTTATGAGCCTCATTAACGCAAAATCCTCAGAAGTGAGATTATGAAGTCAAGCTGCACAGCGAAACGTATAATTGTGCCTTTAAGGCAACATTCTAAGTCGTAATTTCGGGACTCTTGCATATTGTTTGGTTAGTTTGTTGGGAGACATCCTTATCTGGCTGCTGGAAAACACGAATATGCTGTTATATCCCACCGCTTCACCGTGGCTTATTCATTCTTTTTTATATCTATTAGACAAAATCATTAGACCAAGCGAGGTGTTTTGGCACGGTTTGCGCCCTGCTTTCTGCGGTGGCTGCGGTGGCTCTTGAGTGGCTCGGCCTTCAAGCAGTAGTTTTCACGTTTGTTTCGGGATCTCTGCTGCCATGTGCGCTTTTGTTTCCGTGCTTGCGTCCTTCTCGTCCCCCGAGACTGCGGGAAAGCTGCCGAGAGAGCCGTCGGGATAGCCGGTGCCCATCTGTGCCCACCGAGTCACACTGACACCCATTGAACCTGCGGTCGCCCGGCTCATTCTTCGACTTAATTTGATGCAGGAAGAACTGGTTTCGAACCACGGGCGTAATCAGAACATGTACACTTACAAAAACTCTGTCGCAGGCAGAACCTTTCCAGCACAGCGTGCATATGTGCTGGGGGTAGGCTCTTTGGTACGAAGATGTTTGAAAAGCCCCGTTGTGATTAATGCAACCGAAGGTAAACAGTGAAGGGAACGGCTGTACGTGTGCTCCCAACGGTTTAAACCTTTTGCAAGCCTGTTCCCGTCCTCACCCAATTCGGTGGTTACAAGCTTGAATTATTTTATCTGCGGTTCACAAAATGGGTATGTAGGGACGCCGTTGCCGCTGTATCAGTCTTGTATTATTGCTGTTGCCTGGCTGTGAGCGGACAGTCATCAGGAGGTTTTGCACAACAAAATGTTGCAGAGGAGTGATGCATCACAACCTCCTGTAGGAAGGAAGTTGACTGGAGGATGATCTTTTTTCAAGCACTCATCACCCTCCTCCGACCACCACCCTGTGGCACTTCCTTTTGTATGACCTGTGATCTATTGGTCAATTGGTGGCGGTCAGATCTTCAGAAGATGATGAATCCACCCCCCCATGCCTCACTCAGTGGCCCTAAAACATCTTGTACTGCTGCTTGCTTCTGGCCAGTTCTAGAGACTGGATAACTAGTGACTCTGAATTCTAAAATGAAGCAGAACACATATAGTGCAGAAATACAATGACACTCAATCGCACATATTCCAGGGGAAGGAATGACCTTCTGAACCCTCTGCTCAGTGACACCACATCACCCGGTCTCAAAGATAAACTGGTAAACAAAGCCCCCTCGCCTCGTGCATCAATGTCGCTCTTATGCGATCGGGGAAAATGCTTCCGGTCATGTATTAAGTCGGAAAATACAACATTTAACACCTATCGCGACACTTAATATGCTGCGTACGGACTGGAATGTAAGCGTGGCTGTCTTTATATTGTCTGTGCAAAACCCAGGCTCCCCCAAAGAGGGGTTCAACACGTACAATGTATGTCAAATAAGAAGGAGAGCATCGCAGCACTCCAAAAACGACCGTCCTGGCAAACCCCGGTACATTTAAAGTTCCAGTAATTGAAGACATCCCGAATTTCTACTGGACAGAGATCCTTATAGCCATTAGAGATTGATTCCTCCCCTTTCCTCTCATTGACTGATGTGGCGTATGAGGAACCCCCACCTCCCCAAATCGAATGTAGCAACAGGTGACCATGAGACACAGTACTGTCTATTGTGTTCTGCTCAAATGTACCTTGTTTTGGTCCTGTTTGTTATGAACCCAACTCCGTTCTATTTTAAGTCTTTGTTTGCTTTCTATGAAGGCCCGGTCATATGACTTTGTCAGATGACCCATGAGTGACTTTAGTCCACGTGTGTGAACCCTGAAGAAGGCTCTGCTCCAGTTTTTCATTGTCAAAGCCCGAGACAAAGCCATGGGTGCTGACTCGACTTGAGTGTATAGAAACTCATTAACTTGGCATTCCTCACGCAGCGAGCGGCCAGCCCAGCAGCTCTCTATGCAGAATGTCTCTCGAGAACAAAAGGATTTAGGTTGCAGTGATACCAATTCAATGTTCTTATGAGAATCAATTGCGATACGGTCAGTTTCTTTCTTAACTTGGGAAAGTTTAAAGCTGCCACCCACAGGCGGGTTAGGGTTAGCAGCATACTCAGCTTGGGAATGCTGCGTTGTGTTTGCCATTACTTTGCCATAACTTTTGGGACGGCGATGTGAGAAGGAAGTGGTTGATATCACCAGGGGAAGAAAAAAAGTGTGTGGGTGTGTGTGTGTGTATATATATATATATACATATATAAATAAATGGATGCTCAGGAAGTGAGCAGTAATGCATTAGGCCAGAGGGTAAGCACAAGATACTGCTTTTCCTGACTAAAACGAGCCTTCACATCCTTATCTGCTGCCCCTCAGCAGTGATCTGCCACCACCGACGGCCTTGTTATGCCCTTCCATAAATACCATGATATTTTAGTTTATTTTACACTTTGTTTTGTGCTTTTGCCCGAATTGCAAGTACCTGCTTTCCGCCCGCCTGTGTCTTCCACTTCTGCCTAAACCTTTATGAACAGCACCCCGGCAACCCACACACACACTGTAGGAGACACACATTCGCCCGGCAACCTATGACAACACTCAAACACCCAAACACTCAAACACCCAAACACTCAAACACCCAAACACTCAACGCCCAAACGCAGAGAGTTTTCAGCCCCTGATGAGACCTCAAAAGGCAAAAAAAAAACTAAAAACACTATGGAATTCACATCTTTATTTCTCCTTTTTTGCTCCAATATATTTGATTTTAAAAACAGATGAGACCTATTAATTATTTGGATTGATGTTTTTTGGATGTCATCGTTGTAAAACCCGCTTGTTATTTTCGATGGAATATTGGCTGTTCATAAAAACAAAAAAAGGGGGGTTTGGGGACCATGCTCCTACTTGGAAGCTCTGGACGTTCGTCTGAGTATGATATCTGACATGGCTCTGACCTGGGTTTCCATACAGGAAATACCAGGGCAGCTTCGAATTGATTCGACGTCGGTGTCGCGGCCGTCGAGTCGCGAAGAAGGAGCTTCCATTTGTTTTGGCTTGGGAAAAAAAAAAGATATTTCCATGAAAAACAGCAATCAATCATTTTTAGATGGTCAGGAGTTATTGGTAGTAAATTAATTTTCCGAAAAGTGTCAGGAATGTATCTCTGGGGCTGCATACTTCTGTCTCTCCTTCCTGCCCCCCCAAGCCCTTCCAGTCTCACAGAATAGCATCTTAGTTACTGTGGGAAAGTCTAATATGTTGTATTTACATGTAAGCTTCCTGCCCCGTGGACCCTTCTCTTCAAGCTTTGTGGGAGAATTCTTTCTTTCTTTCTTTCTTTCTTTCTTTCTTTCTTTCCCTTACCCTCACGTTCGGCTTGGACGTTTGTTCAGCCTCAGACGTTGTTTGGTCACACCACCCACGGCAGGAGAGCCTGGGAACATAACGGAGGAGGTGCCGACCCGACCCCGGGGTCACGGCCGGGTCCTGCCAGTACCGCGGAGGAGTCAAAGTGAGCCGGGACAGAATGGTGCCTGCATCCTGATGCTGTGCAGTGGTTTTTTTGTTGTATTGTTTTTCATTTCTTTCCTTTCTCTCTATGTCACTTCGTGTTTATATGCACATTCCAGGAGGGCTTATCTGAACCCAACAGATTGATCCGCTGCTCTTCGATTGGATCTTCAAATTGGAACTCTCTCCAGATCCAGATCACTCCCTCGTCGAGTCGGCTCCAATTTTTGGT
Organism: Zeus faber; assembly: GCF_960531495.2. Taxonomy (NCBI): domain Eukaryota; kingdom Metazoa; phylum Chordata; class Actinopteri; order Zeiformes; family Zeidae; genus Zeus; species Zeus faber. The sequence continues at coordinate 7,952,663 of NC_137192.1, forward strand.
AGCTTTTCCAAAATAGCTTTACAGGGACCATGTTAATTTGTGAACAGGAGGAGGTACAGAAGAGGAATCGTGGGTGTTGCTGGTGGTGCTGCTGGTGGTTGTAGGCTGAGGGGTGGGGGGGGGGGGGGTTGGTGAGACAGCTGTGAGGCTGAAAATGCTGAAGCCAGCTGTCAGCTGGCTGATCTGCACAAGCAGGCGTGTGCAGGAATCCAAAGGCGTCGCAGCTGAACCGGACTCCTGAGCCTTGTTACTGTACTAGCTGTTATGTATATATCTTTATATAAATAAATATATATATATATATATATATACCAAAACACGCTCCTTCGAAAGTTACCCCATGTTCTGAGGGGTTTCATATGAAATATGCGCTTCCTACTATTTTAAATTAGTTATGATGATTAAATAGCCGATAGACAGCCTAACGCCTGTAAGTCTCTTGTGTAATCTTAGGATGACTACTAATCTCTGCTCCCTTCCTGAAATAAGTGTATAAGTGGCGTGTGTAAGCGGTGCATAATCCCTTGTCCCAAATTTACAGTTACGCTTAAAAGTGAACACTAAGAAAATGTTAATGAAGAAAAAGAGGAAGATAATATATATATATATATATATATATATATATATATATAAAAACAATGACAACCTAACAAATTATGTTACGTATCCACATGGTTCAGTTAATACAAAAAACAGGTTTTTAATTCACATATTATGTGTCATGAATAGTGTTTACCATGGTCGTGAAGCCAAACACCCAGCGACCGGGGGCCCTCTTGGCCTCTCGTGTCATCTCGTCTCAGATATATGTCTTCAGACGGCGCTCTCGCCGAGGGAGAACGTTGCACACCGTCGTAAATCTTGCTGGCGAGGTCGCCTGCTGTCATCTGACCCCATGCGCAGGGGCTGTCACGTCTGTAGCCTAACCCCAAGGATTACGGAGGGAGGTCGCAGAGGCTCTGTGGGTGTCGTGGTGGGGGGTGGGGTGGATGGGTGTATGGGCTGTTGTGGTCGGCGTGCATGGCCAGTGGGCCCCGCATCGCGACAGGTGTTGGGAGCGTTTGGACCCCGACAGTGAAAGGGGCCTTTGTTGTGGAAGATTCACCCTCAGAGAGAGGGTGACTAACACTGCACACATATGAGCTGAGGGCGCTGCTTCTGTGTGTGTGTGGCAGGGTTCTTACCAGGTCCTTGAGAATTGGAATACCTTGAGAATAGCCCCTTTTGTGCTGAAGTTCTTAAGAAGTCCTTGAAAAAACTACGATCATTGAAAACCTGTGATATTCCTCCTGGTTTTGTTATTCAAATCGCCAGTGAGATTAAGATTATTTGATATTATATTTTAATGAATACAAATAAAATCATAAAAAATAAAATCATAAATGTATTATATTTGCCTCGCGTGAAGTCCTTGGAAATGAAACGATAGTGCTTGAAAAGGTACTTTAAAGTCCTTTAATTTAATTTTGTAATGCCAGAATGAACCTTGGTGTGTTGATGTATCTAGAGTGTGTGCCATCTTATCTTCATCCTATGCAAAGATATTAACATACAAAGATGATGTAGGGTTTACTCACCTTTCTCAGAGCAACTGTGGACATTTCCACCCACCTTTTAATTAAACGCCCTTCTTCAAATCAGACAAAAACATGTAACAGAGTAATTTGTAAAATAACATTTGTGTTCCTGTTTTTTTCTTCATTGTTTGCATCAATGAAACCCTCTTCTTACAATATTTTCAGCATGTGATTCCATTCAATGCTCATTTCGAGAGACAAGCTGTCTATATATATATATATATATATATATATATATATATATATATATATATATATATAAACATATATATAATATATTTAATATATTTCATTAATAATAATAATTATAATAATAAATATAGCTGCAGGCAGCAATACACTCGGTCCAGTTTAATTGTGTTAGGTACGTTTTATGGGATCTGTGAAACACAGCACAAGTTACAATTTTCCGAGTACTTTGAACGCTGCATAGTTTTTTTTCACTCGTTGTTTTATAACTTTTTTCTGGGTTTCCTGAGATTTGTTTGGTCTGTTTTTTTTAACATGAGTGTGACTAACCTCTACGGATGGTCCAATCCTTTACTGACTGGCGATGCGACTTGCTCGGGTCGCACTGAGGAAACGTCGTGATCGAGTCCGCCGTGTCCACTGCGAGGTCAGGGTTAATGGCGATTTAATGTTTTGGAAATAAATTGTGTGTAAATAAAGGCATGTACTTTTAAATTAAGTATCTTATTTTTCAAGTGTTTTTTCCAATCACCGTGGACTCAACTCTGGACCAGTCGCCGTGCACTTACGTCCCAGAATGTTACTCTGCATTGTCATTTAGTTTAAATGCCCGTCGGGAACGGTGTTTTAACAATTACGATCATTACTGGATCATGCAGTGCGGATGGTACGACGGCTCCGCCAAAGGTTACTGGAACTTCCTGCAGTGCAAAAATGCCTTCTGTGACCGATTACACTGTTCTGGGATTTCTAAAACGCAGCACAGTTTTACAGAATTACAGTTTTCCAAGTATCCTCTAAGCGCAGCATCGGTTCAAGTTCTGTCTACGCGTAGCAAACACTATGAAGTCCACGAGATGCGAGTGGCTGGATGCGAATTACCTCCGAGAGAGGAAGCTTGGACTTATATAACTACGGATGATCAACTTTTAGCCCTTTATGATATCTACAGAATATAATGAAAGCAAATTGGTCCCATGGCGTTATGTTTGTACAATTATATTTTGTGATCGATTTTTGTCGCGCGTATCGCAAAATAGGCCAATTAATGTAGGGATGGGGGTGGGATCGAGACAGTGAGCGTGGGTGCGTGGGTGCGTGGGTGCGTTGTTCTGTCAGAGCTCTTCCTGCCTGCTCCGGGGAGGGGGGGCTGTTCTGTTTAACTCGGTGGTTTTTCACCTAAACCACAGATCATCTCTATAATGTTTCACTCTTCACAGCTTGTTTGTCATAATGGGAGGCTATATACGGTACGCCTCAAACCGCAACGCCACACAGCTTCCTTCTCATCCGAGCTGACGAGAAAAGGATATTAAAACAGCAAGACAAAGCAACAACCCCAAATATAGAGCTCAGCCGCCCGTTTAAAACAACCACAGTTTAAAACATGGTTGTGTATTAGGAAGACATTGATTTTCAGTGAGTTTGATTTGTTGACATAGGAGGCTCGCGAGGAAGACTCTGCAGGAAGTGGAAACATGACAAAAAGATCTATCCATCAAAACACATGCTGGTTGGTGTCTTCCATTCTCCACTCCTCCTTTGTTTATTCCACTGTGTTCTGAGAGGAAAGTACCGTTTCATCACAGTATTATCCACTGAAAACAACCCGAAAAATAAGCATCCCCTTCGAAGGAAAGGTTTTTTTCAATCCAGTTGACACACATCATTTTGAAACTGTTCATCGCCACAACCTGGTTACCGAGCTCACCATATAATCACGAAAATAACATTTTCTGCATTCTATCAGTTTTTTTTTTCTCTATTGAATAAAAGACTACAGAAAGGAAGTCGCGCCGCTTCACCCACCGCTAAACCTGCTGTAGCCGACGTGATGCTGACATCAGGATGCAAAAACGACTTTTGAATGAAATGTGATATAAATATTACTTACACCATGTAAAAAAGAAACACACTAAGACACATGTGACTATAAAGTGAGTTTCCTGTTTTTGAAACAGCGGTCTCTCTGCAGCTTTAGTTTCTCAATAGTAAGGTGTTGGGTTGAAAAGCAGCGATCTTCCTTTAACGCTAAAAGCTTAATGGAAGTCATTGATAGAAAACAAAGAACCGTTGTCAGCTGTGAAAAATTGGATGGATGTTTTTGTCTCCTGCTCTCTTGCGCCTCGCGTTTATTCTATTTATTGTTGTTGTCTTTTTTTAGAACAAACTTGCAAAGGCCCTCTATGACAACACTGCCGAGTGCCCGGATGAGTTGGCCTTCCGCAAGGGGGACATCGTCACGGTGATGGACCAGAACGTGGCAGGCACCAGCGGCTGGTGGATGTGCTCGCTGCACGGCCGGCAGGGATTGGCTCCCGCGAACCGTCTGCAGCTCCTACCCCCATCCGGAACAGCTGCAGCTTGCCCGGGCCACGCCACCGAACAGCACAACTCCGTCGACTGTCAGAAGGGCGGCGGTCTTCAAAATATCTACGAGATCCCCAGCATGGTCCGGCTGTCCGCCCAGGCCACCCCTGCCTATGAACGTATGGACAGGATCTATAAAGTCCCCTTTGCTCCTTTGTCGGCCACAAAAAGTCCCATCTCACCAGCACTTAAGCACAGCGCGGAAGGAATGGAAGCCAGCAAGGTACATTTTTTTTCCTGTGGATTCAAAGTTGGGGAGACTGGTAGTGGGGTTTGAGCGGGAATCCAGCAGAAAGAAACAAAAACACATGGCTAAATGCAGGGATTAGCCTGTCTAGTGCTCGTGGGTCAGTATTGGTCTCTTCCTTAGGAAGTGTTAACTTTCATGATTAGAGAGGTAGACTGACACTGAAATGCAACGTTCTGAAACCCCTGCTGACAGAAAGCACTTGCAGATGGGGACCGGGGGCCTCTCCATGGGGACAGGCATGCAGCTTGGGCCCTTTATGGGCCTGTAAAAGACAAGCAGAGACAGACTTCAGACACTTTTTACGGCAAACAGCAGCCCCAGCCGCTGAAAGGACCCCAGAAAAAAACATAGGTGTCTGTACAAGTGCCTGTGTAGAAGAGGGCAGACTTGGGTATAAGCACATGTTCACCATTTCCTCTTGTGCTCCGGGGGTGCCCCTGCTCTCCTCTGCAGTAGCCCTCTAATATTCAACGAGCAGCGTGGTTTCCATTATAGAACTGAGCTAATTGGCAAAATCCATGCACAAGGTAGTGGCTCACTGGCACAACTGGGCCTGGAGAAGGAACCATATCCCTATAATGGAGTCCAGGCTTGAGGTCAACACGGTAGTAACATGGATGATCAAAGTAGTGCAAAAGTCGACAGTCAGCCCTCAAATAACACACTGTCATCTATTGTTTATAGCCTTTGGACACTAGTGTCCTACCCAGCTCAATAGGGGAGGTGTACGATGTCCCCAACCAACTAAGACGAGCCTCCCTTTTCACCGTGAGTTTGTTTTCAAGTATCCAGCATGCAGCTTGCATCAATTGAGTGAATTATTTGTCTAGATATTTGTGGGTATAGTTGTTTTGGGGGGATGGTAGCTCAGGCGGTAGAGCTGGTGGTCTAGCAATCTAAAGGTTGCTGGTTGGATCCCAGGCTCCTCCTGCTAGCATGCTGTAGTGTCCTTGAGCAAGACACTTAACCCCTAATTGCTCCTGATGGCTGCGTCCGTCGGTGTTTGAACAATTGTAAGTCGCTTTGGATAAAAGCGTCTGATAAATGACTAAATGTAATGTAATGTAATGTTTTGGTATCCAACAACAATGTCTGGATCTTCTTTTTGTATGATAGGCGTCCACTGTGCAGAGACAGATGATTCGAAAGGCCTCCCTGATCCCTATTTCTGAGCTGGAGAAAAGATTTGACCCCCAAGAGATCGTAAGGTGTACCAGTCCTGGAGACACCTATGTAAGTGACATTTTAGACATGTGAACAATCCTCCAATTAGTGAATGTTGCCGACAGGCATTTCCTGGCTTCATCGTGTTTTTAAAGTCCCTGGAAAGTGAATTCATTGATTTGTTTCTAAACACATTATACATGTTAAAAAGTAAGTGCTTAAAATGTCGAAATACTGTGATTGATGTACTGTCATGCTGGCATGGCCGCTTCCCTAACACTACATAAACACAGGGTTGGAATTGGAGCATCATTGTTGAAATAAGTCAAGCTATGTTTGGGATAATTCGCTGTGTTGAGCACCCATGGGAAAAATGCAGAGGGAGAGGGAGACAGGGGTGCACATTACACATTACGCATGGAGATGGAGGGATTGGAGCACAATCTGCGCCTGTGATCTTCGTTCCGGGGAACTGGCTTTTATTTCACAATTTTGAAATTTCATTTTATATACTTTTTGTTATACTTTATTATTTGAATCATTCAAATTTGGCTGGGTGGTTAATAGCACATTTTTCCCTGGTGTGACAAACTCAGAACACATATATATTTTTGCTTTACAGGGACTTTAAGTGAGCATGACCTATAGATGACATGAGTATTTTGCTCCTGCACAGGTGTATGCGGTCCCGCCACCTCTGTCTCAGGACCCTAGCTACGACATCCCTGTTCCCTCAGCCACAGAAACCCAACAAAGAATCGTCAACGGATACAGCACTCTCCCGAATCCCCGCAAACCAGAGTGGATCTATGACGTGCCAATGTCTCCAGAGAAACCGGTTTGTGCTCAAGGGTCCTATGGCACCATGCCCTCCAAAGCTATTAGCAGGCAGCTGTACCCTCCTGCCTGCACCTGGCAACCGCAAAGCTGCATTCTAACGTCTCTTTATGACATACCTAAACCCAGTTTGTCTTCGCAACCGTACCTAGATGGCACTAGTCCACCCAAGGTGCTACCAAGGGCTCCTGTTTGTGACAAACAATCTATACAGAGGAATTCAGAGGAGCTGGTGTATGCCGTGCCACCACAGGAGCATCCGCCCATCTCTCCAGGCCTTGGTGATCACAACAGAGACCATTTACCGCTGGAGTGCAGGGGAGATGCGGGCAACGCCTCTGAACAGACCAGAGTGCGCCTGCACAGGACTAGAAACGCCCTGGGGCCCATCTCTCTCCGCAACCGGCTGGGAAGTGGGGACTCGCTGCTGCAGGAGGACGATGAGAAAGGCAAGGCCCCCCATCTCTCTGCGATGGACAGCCAGAGGATCAGCACAGCCTCCAGCTCCTCCACCAGCTCCTGCGACTCCCTGGCCCTGAGCTCGTCTTCTCCGGAGCCACCGCGGGAAGTGACCCTCTGCCAGGAGGAGGCCGGCCGCAGGCTGTGTGAGCTGCAAGAAGATGTGGTCAGGGTAGTGCCGTGTTTGATGGAGTTTGTCAGCAGCAGCTGGAGGAGCAGAGAACACCTGGAGAAACACCTGGAGGAGATCAAGGAGGCTGCAGAGGGCGTATGCTGCGCTGTGATGCGTTTCCTCAACTTCGCCATGGACGTCAAGGGCAACGCCCGCCGCTTGACCGACGCCAACCTGCAGACCAGGCTCCACAAGCAGCTGTCCATTTTGGAGGATTCGGGTGTCATCCTGCAAAAAACCGTCTGTGCCCTGAATGTTGCCGATTGGCCCCTGAGAACTCTGTGCCAGGATCCGGGCCAGGTCCATACTCCTGACCAGCTGGAGCGCTTTGTCATGGTCGCTCGCACGGTGCCGGAGGACGTGAAGCGCTTGGTGTCCATCATCAATGCTAATGGAAAACTTCTCTTCAGACCTGCTCAGAAGGAGCCTCCGCTTTCGGGCACGCCAGATCAGACAAACGCAGAGAAAAGCACAGACAGAGGCAAACAGGTCGATGACCAGGTGGATGAAAATAATGACTATGTACAGCTCCAGGTGAAAGCCTTTTTATTTATAATCTACATTTTATAAACAATGCAACCCATTACCCCATTAACCATCATGAAGGGACATTTTTAATAGTGTAATTATTCATCCTCCCCAGACTAAGAATGAGTTTGAAAAGCAGCAAAAGAGTGCCCATGGAGAGCCAGAAGAAGGCACTGCACCCTCTTCCAAAAAGCCTCAGGTGAATATATAAAATTGCTCAAATTATCCCAATTTCAATTTCTCTAAATACTCTGTTTATATAATGTGTTTATATATTCCTTCCCTTCTTGACCCTCAGGAGGATCAGAGACCACCACGCCAATCTTCCGAGGCATGGATGGGCCCCGAGGAGCCCCGAAAGCCCCCACCATTGGAGCACTGTCGGCTGTACTTCGGCGCCCTTCAGAAAGCCATCGGCCGGTTCGTAGGCAGCCTGCTGGACGGCCAGCCACCGGAGAAGTTCATCTCCCACAGCAAACTGGTGATCATGGTGGGACAGAGACTGGTGGACTCGCTCTGCAAGGAGGCGCAGCGCAGAGGGGCCGGCCAGAGCCTGCTGTGCAAGAGCAGCCACTTGTGCGCTCTGCTTAAGCAGCTGGCTATGGCAACCAAGAAGGCTGCGCTGCACTTCCCCGACAAGCAAGCGCTGCACGAGGCGCAAGACTTTGCAAAGGAACTGGCCCAAAGGGCACAGCACTTTCGGACAACGCTTGACTTCTGAGAGCATGCACGAGCCACCACTCCAAATTGCTTTGGTTATTTTAGTGACGATAGACCCCCGGTGTGGTCTTCCATAATTCTGCTATTCCTTCTGCATTTCAGACACAACTCTCTCAAACCGCTGAACTGGTTCGAGAGATGTAGTGGGCGACATATTAACGCGCTAGCTGTTGTCTTTTAAATTGTGCAATTGTTAGGTATCACATATTGTACATATTTCTGTAATAACCTGTCAAAGCCAAAGGGGAAAAATAGAACAAGGTATCATTGGAATCTAGATCTTAAGTTGTTTTGGGAATAGGCCTGGGCTACGTGAAATTATTAAAAAGTGCTCCTGTATAACAAAATATGAGACCTGGAAATGAATTGCACGTTGACGGTTGCATCTTTTATAAGTATATATTACAATTTATTTTACTTGGTTTACAACAATGTCATACTGTTTGAATATTGCTTTTAATGTGACTTTCTTATGTCATATGTAATGTTTTCTCCAGTCTATACCTTTAAGTCTAGCAGTTTGGTTATACTTTTTTGTGAATGTTCATGTATGTAACCTAGAAAATGTGTTAAGCATTCCCAAGCTTTTCTTAAATCCGACTAAATAAGTTAATATTTTTATTGGTGCTATGATTAAAACAATTGACATATTTAATTTTTTTAAATCAATTTCATCACTCAAATAAGAACTGATCACATCAAACATGGGGTCTCCAAATTTGTGCAATTATGAAAAAGGATTTAGAAGGTTTTGTTGCATAACTGATGTGCCAAAAAAAAAATCAAAATTAGCTGAAAATATTTATCAGCCTAATATATATCTCTCCACACACACACACACACACACACACACACACACACACACACACACACACACACACACACACACACACACACACACACACACACACACACACACAACTGAACAACATGGTCTGCCGCTCTACACTACTGACTGTGTGCTGCCCTCTATCGGTATTATTCAGAAATTACATAATTCGCAAAACAGTAGATTGAGGTCATGTCATCATGGGGAGTTATGATCATAGAATCACAGAATATTCTATAACTGTAAAATGCCAATTAATGTTCCCTTCTCCACAATATTCCAAATAAATACATTACTTGAGAACGTCCATTGAAATAAGTGTCAATTGCACTTTTCAATATTTTTTTCCCCAAAGTCGTGATTTTTGAGGTGATGATGAAGTCAATAATGGTCTTAAAGGATTGTTAGAGAATCCGTTACACTTCAATTGTGGGGCACAAAAGTGTGCAAACTATTGAATTTCACCAGAAAATGCATACTTTTACTTTTACAGTTATTTAACTCTCACAGGAATTAGACCCAATGCCATACACATGTGCAAACATTAGACATTGTACATACACACACACACACACGCACACACACAAGCAGAATATATTCACAGTGTGCAAGTATAATAAGTGTGTTTCTATCTGTTTGTGCAAGGTAAAGTATGTATTCTGACCTAAATGTCTTTAAATAATAATGGCCTTATAATACTACAAGTCGAGGTTACAAAAAGCAGAAATGATTAAACAATTGTGTAATTGTGTATCAATTGAATTACATTTTGTTATTAATTTCATTTAATATTTACTTCCATAGGTAGAATGTATGCACATGCAAGTGCACGGGTAATTACATACGTATTAACAGGGTATTTTACTCTAAATTACACAATTTGTGTCAACACATTGTTATTGTCGAATGGATTTATGTGATTTGAATTTTTTTTTTTTTTTTTTTTATATATATAGAAAAATATAACCAAAACTGAAATACAATCAGAATATAACCCAAAACTTGGGTTGCCAAGGTTTGCCGTTTAATGCATGGAAGAAAGTCCAAACACACTTTGACCCTACCACGAACAGGAAACAACATAAGTGACTTTATTCAAATGTTCGTATCCCGAATAATAAGCCTGTGGAACTGAGTAGCACAATATATATATATTTTTTAATGTGTTCTGCTTCTAATAAAAAAAACATGCGCTCATTTCAAACGTGCACTGTGCAGTGCTGGAGCCAGGCTACTCGCACCCCTAGCGGTACCTCGCGGTACTGCAAGGGGGGGGGGGTCACTCCGAAAATAAAATGTGTTTCAAAGATGTTGGTTTTATATAATGTTTAAAAAAAAAAAAAACCCACATACGACGCACATACAGCACATCATTTATGTCAATGATATATTTTCTTCCAATACCGGTGCGGGGGCACTCAGCTGAGTGAGTGGAAAAAAGGAATCTCCGCGGGGCTACAGGAGCAGAGCAGTTGGCTGTGATCTGGACGTGGACCTTGAACGCATCATTTGTTTTTGTCCTGAGCACCTTGCGTGACTCGACGCCACGCACGCGCTGCTACTGGTGAAAGGTTCGACTCTTTTTTTCAGATTCGGTTCTTGGAAGAGTGGCTCGGTAAAAAAAAAAAAACAACACAAAAAAAAAAACACAAAACAAGAAAACACAAAAAAGGAGTCGTTTCATTTTCCCGCTCGGCTCTGAATTGCGAATGTTAGTTAGTTAGTTAGTTAGTTCCTCCCGTTCCTTCTGGAACATTGGGCGACGAGCCCCCACCATTTGCTCCCTACCAGAATGGCTTTCTTCTCGTCGTTTCCGTAACGTGCGAATGTGATGAATGAAAAATGTGAATCATTCACATTCAATATGGATCATGCCTTATGCCTTGCCACCCCCCCCCCCCCCCCCCCCCGCATTAATTGAATCCTCGGTAATAATGTTCAGTGTGACTCTCTTTGTGGAAGAATGCAAACTGTGGATGCCGAGGAAATCATTGGGTAAAATCTGCCCCCATCATCTATTTTTGCCAGACCTGTGACTCCCAAAAGCTTCTGTCCAAAAAAATAACTTGGGCGAAATGTAGCCACATTCCACATGAATTGTGCCAAGGCCTGCGTTGGCTCTTTTTGCCTATGACTTGAATTCAGTCCGCAGTCATCCTTTTCCGTTTGGGAGTCGACGAAATCAATCGCTCGCCGGCTCTTTTTCCAGGGTGACTCAAGAGTCACTACCCGAGGCGTTGCAACGATCCCGTTCACTACGAACGGATCGCTCGCCGGTCTCGCGTCGCCACCGCTGCGCCTCCTCCTTCGCTCTCCCGACGCCCAACCACAGACATGGCTCCGTGAGGCGGCGCATGGCGGCTGACAGCCATGAACCAAAAAACAACTCACCAAAAAAACAGAAAATGCTTCAGTAGCAAAACCAATTTCAGTTCATCTGGAACAAACAACAACCCAAAACCTGCAATATCCCCGGCCGTAACCAGCCTCCATCCGCTGTCAAGGGAGGGGCGCGCTGCGATCCTTTGAATTCTCCTTCTTTTCGCTCCGAAACACCTTTTAGTTTTCCTCTCTCAAAATGGGTGTGCAGGGTTTCCAGGAGTTCATTGAGAAGCACTGCCCCGCCGCCGTGGTGCCGGTGGAGCTCCAGAAGCTGGCCCGGGGCAGCATGGTTGGAGGCGGCCGGCAGCGGCCGCCCCACAGCCCGCTCCGGCTGCTGCTGGACGCCGAGCACTGCCTGCACCGGCTCTACGGGGGCTTCTACACCGACTGGGTGGGCGGAGGCCAATGGAACCACATGCTGGGCTACCTGGCGGCGCTCTCCCGGGCCTGCTTCCACGGCAACATCGAGCTGCTGGTGTGCTTCAACGGCGCCCTGGAGAAGGGCCGGCTCCACGAGTGGGTGAAGCGGCAGCTCAACGAGCGGCAGACGGCGCAGCAGATCGTCAGCCACGTCCAGAACAAGGGCACCCCGCCACCCAAGGTCTGGTTCCTGCCCCCGGTGTGCATGGCCCACTGCGTCCGCCTGGCGCTCCTCCGGTTCCGCGTCGGGGTGAGTTCCCCTCGGCCTGCCGCCGCCTGTTGAGCCGCCCCCTGCGCCCAGACATTAGCAACACGTCTGGCGGTCTGCTGAGCTAGCTGTCATCGACCACCGGGTTCCCTCGACAGAGCGACGATATCTGCGCGACATATCACAACATTGTATCGCTATCGCGACATGGCACCCGACTCCGCTAATTTAAGATAGAGATTAAGACAGTAACTACCATTTCACAATATCAAAGCACGATATTATGGGATGTGTTATATTCCTTTTTAATAAGTTAACATAGGTATCTGAGGTCCCCAAAACATGTATTGGAAGTTTGTGGCTGAAAATACCACTCAAACTGTGCATTGTAGCCATTCAAACGTGCCTCAAAAAACATCCTGTTCCTGACGCGCCGTTACAGTGTGTGTTGCCTCTCTCCTGAGGCCCCTAGTTCTGTGAGCCAATGGAGTTTGAGAACGACATCCCTCCCGGGGCCCCTAATTCTGTGAGCCAATGGGGTTTTAGCGTGACGTCCCTTGTGAAGCCCCTAGTTCTGTGAGCCAATGGGGGTTGAGCGTGAGTACCAGGGTTCTGTCAGCCAATGGCGTTTGAGCATGAGTAGTAGTAGTGTTCGGTCGTATGAATTATATAAACTTCCACGTATTTCACCTTAGCAGTCCACCAAAATCTGTTTCCAGTTGCTGAGTCTTCACTCATATTAGATCTACAAGGCCGCATTTAAAAGCTAGTTCTGACTTTCTTGAGGCAAGGGCACTTTTCAGGCAGGGTTAAAGGCAGGTTTTCTTTTTGGTTTCATTCGATTAGTAAATGTCGGAAAATAAAATACATGTTTTTTGTTTGGAGAAATACATAGGGGATCATGCGGCGCAGCCTACAGTTTATCTACCACATATCTTAATTTATTTTTATTATTATTTATTTTTTTAAGAAAGAAGGACGGAGCAGAGTTATGTCTGCAATTTTGTCACAGACAGTTGGTATTAATTCCTCTTTCTTTTAAAAGATTTGTGCTGGTCTGTGCAGCCAACAGAGCGCTTACCATGCTTAGGGGGTCCGGCGGCACTTGGTAGTTCTTCAGCTGTGGGTGAAGTTACTCAGATGGAGGGCGGTTCTCATTCTAGTTGGTCTCCATGTGACGTAGAAAGGAGACACAAATCTGGACGACTTGTTAAATCACATGTTTTCTGACAAAGGCAGCTCACAAAAAATTATTATTAGACAGTTTGTGTGTTAGTAGCCACATCAGAGACCCACACATATGCACAGAAGCACTGAAAAATTATGTTTTTCATAATATCCCGTTTAAGCGTTTGGTGTCATGTCACAATATCCTTTCACAATATCGCATCCCGAGATGTATCATATCGCTAAACCAATGTTATTGGCCTTTAATGGCTGCATAACTCTGAAATGATTGGAATTTCCTCACCTTAATATCGAAGTGGAAGTTAAGTGAAACAAAAATTTAATTAGGCCATGGCTATATATCTATATCGTGAATTTGGGGTTATCGTGATGTAGTTAAATGTTGTCTGTAATAGGGTTGCTGTGGTTATCGGTGTTTCACGGGATTCGGGCATATACCGATTACATTACTTGCCCACAGCCCCCACCGTCATTTTGCCTTTTTTTTTTTTTTTTTAAATGGAAATAAAACCCATTCAGTTGGCTCATTTTCGGGTATCAGCGGGTATAAGCGTGTTATCAATTCTTTAGTAGCAACGATTACCCCGGTAATGGGGTAGCGGCACTTTCTGAACGACACAGGGGGAGCGAGGGGGAGGTACAAATCAAGCGTGAAGATATGTTACCATGGTGATGTACAAAGAATAAAATATATTTAACGAAATGATTTTGTGTCTGTTGTTGTATAATTAAATTTATACAAGTAATAACTTGGAGCCGCACACCAGTGCAACCACAATATTACTATAATCGCAATATTACTATAAATGCCATTGTGATAGGACCAAAAGGCAAGTAAAGTAACCTTATTTCATGCTAGATGGCTGTTAATAGCAGGCGCTGTGAGATGCTTTGTATATCTAAATATACAATACTCACAAAAAGTTAGGGATATTTGGCTTTTGGGTGAAATTTATGGAAAATGTAAAAAAGTTTACTCTACAGTGATATTATATCATGAAAATAGGGCATTTAAGTAGAAGCATGCAATGGTGATTTCCTCATCTCAAAAAATGTATTGAAACAAAAGCCACAACAAAAAATGTCAATGTCTCGATAACTTGTCATGTGCCCTTGAGCATCAATTACAGCTCGACAACGACGTCTCATGCTGTTCACAAGTCGACTTATTGTCTGCTGAGGCATGGCCCCCCCACTCTTCTTGAAGGGTGGTCCTCAGGTCATTGAGGTTCTGGGGTAGAGAGTGACGAGCCTCTACACGGCCACTCAGCTGATCCCAGGTTTTCTATGGGATTCAGGTCTGGAGAACGTGCAGGCCACTCCATTTGAGGTGCCCCAGTCTCCAGCAGCCGTTCCCTAATGATGCGACCTCCATGAGCTGGAGCATTGTCGTCCATGAAGATGAAATTAGGCCTGTGTTGTTCATGCAGGGGCACAATGACTGGATTAATGATGTTATTCAGGTAGTATGGGCTTGTCACTGTACCATTCACAAAGTGTAGGGCAGTTCTGTATTGACTACACACACCTGCCCACACTGTAACACCACCACCACCAAAGGCTCGTCTGGTGACAACAGTGGCTGATGCATAGCGCTCTCCTTGACGTCGCCAACATCGTTGGTGGCCATCAGTTCTGCTCAACGTGAATCGACTTTCATCAGAGAACAGCACTGAGGCCACTGGTCCCTCGTCCAGCGTAAATACTCCCTGGCCCGTGCAAGACGATGACGCCTGTGCCCGGTGGTGTGGTCAGGTACCCATGCAGGTCGACTAGCAGGTAGACCACGCTGATGTAAACGGTTTGGAATGGTCTGATGTGACACTTGGATGCCTCTCACCTCCCTTAAATGTGGCTGGAGTTGAGTGGCATCATCATCCGGTTCCGCAGGGCACTGTTCACAATGAAGCGCTCATCAGTGTGGGAAGTGGCCAAAGGACGTCCACTTCTATGCCTTTCTGTGACTCTTCCAGTCTCTGTATCTCTGTTGCAACCTGCTGATGACACTCTGTGACGCTCTAAGCTCAGTGGCCACTTCCCTCTGAGAACATCCTGTTTGAAGCCTCGCAATGGCGAGCTACTGTTGATCAGTTGTTAGGTGTCGTCCTGGTCTCATGATGTCAAAATGTGAACAGCATGATGAAGAGGACTGTTGAAATACCAATTCTAATTGAACCAGGAAATGTATTGGTCCATTCATGGATCAAACACCTGTTGTGAATTTTGCCGTTCAGCTCCTTGTGAGAGAACAGCAAGTTGTGTAAAAAGTTCTGAACCATTGAACAGTTGGACATGTGCATTCAAAAGTTTAGAGAAGGTCAAATTAAGTTCACCTGTAAAGGTTATAGTGCATTTTAGGTTCATCCTGAAATTTCACCCAAAAGCCGAATATCCCTAACTTTTTGTGAGTAGTGTATCTGAGAGACAGGTCAATTCTGAGAATATAATGTATATACGGTAGGTTACATAATGGAGACCATAATTTCACAGCTGAGACCAGCGTGGCATTATAAGAAGATAGTATATTATATTATGTTCAGTAGGTTGAAAGTCAGCAAAGGAAGTTTTCAGCCTTCTAACTCACGCAATGATTTTTTTTATATAGTGTTACACAGAGATTTGATTTGTGATTCACTTTGTCTTGAAATATCTCTCTCCGGCAAGAGGCCTGAGCGAGGTGTCAGGGCGTTAATGATCGACAGATCACCACCCGACACAGTAATCACCCCCTTTGGAAGTTATGTAATGTTATGTATATATATTTATTATTTGAAACTTTTTTTTTTTCTTGATTGAATCTCATTAGCAGCTACCATAAAGAAATTAAAGCAGTTTCCTTTCCAGACTTTGACATTTAATTCCCGGCAATCTGCTCCTGACCCCCTGTTCTCTCTCCGCCCAGGTGGTCCAGAGCATTGAGGACCACCACCTGGAGGTGATGACTCTGTGCAGGGAGAGCGGATTCCATGGCCTGCTGGCCTACGACTCTGACTACGCCCTGTGCAACGTCCCGCACTACTTCAGCGCCCACGCCCTCAAGCTGAGCCGCAACGGCAAGAGCCTGACCACCAGCCAGTACCTGATGCATGAGGTGGCCAAGCAGCTCGACCTGAACCCAAACCGCTTTGTCATCTTCGCCTCGCTTCTAGGTTGGGCGGGATGTTGGACAATTGTTTTCTGTCAAACTTACCCATAATGCAGAAGGTAATCCACATCTCGGCTGTTCCCTAAATGTCTTGACATGCTTTCAATTCCAGGAAATCACATACTGCCTGATGAAGACCTGGCCGCCTTTCACTGGAGCTTACTCGGCCCCCAGCACCCGCTAGCGTTGTTGAAGGTAAACTTCCACCGATCACTTCCTCCCCAATATACATTTATTTATTTATACACACACGCGCACACACACACACACACACACACACACACACACACACACACACACACACACACACACACACACACACACACACACACACACACACACACACACACACACACACACACACACACACACACACAAACAGGTACTCCCCTGTTAACGACCATTCAGATTTACTGTGTGTGTGTGTGTGTGTGTGTGTGTACTGTGTGTGTGTACTGTGTGTGTGTATATATGCAGCATATACACTCACACACACACACAAAACAGGCGGTGAAAAATTAGAAAATCAATTGAAACGATATTGTGTTCTTACAAAACAAACTAAAATAAAAATATACCGGAAATGTCTCTGGTTTTAGTTTTTTTTTCCCCAGTCAATTTGGTCAGATTTATCAACATATAACCGTCACAATACAATAACCAGTTCTTATCTTTGTAGACAGACAGCATTAATAATGAGTAAAGCTCAGACCTCATCTGGTGGAGAGCTACTTTTGAATGGAAAAATGCAAATTAGAATTTACCATTATTAACAATGAAGAGACAAACAGGACTATTGCGATTTTTGATTTTCTGTGTGGGGAGCATATACACTGGGATGTTAGGGAGAGAGATAGAGACGCGGGCTGATTGTGATCAGGCCAAGTGTGACCAGAGGCGTTAGTGTTATCACACTAGTATCCGAGTATCCGATAAAACACAAACCACCAAGAATTTTGTTCTGTTACTGTAATAATGTTTTTAGACATTCTTACATATCACATTTTCATTATTAAGCTGATGTAACTGCATAGTATCTTAATTACTCAAAATATAAGGTGACTAAAAATGGCAACCATGTTATCAGTTTCGGCAACCAAAAGCTGATGCTCGGTTGCCAGCTTGGCGGCTACTTCTTAAAGTTAGTGTTGAGCCCTGATTATTATATATTATGTATATAAGTGAATGTAAATATTATTCTCATTATCATTCTGTCGCATTTGAACACAATGACCACACAGTGACAATATTACTTTCATTAAAAAAGCCATTAAACACATCCGTGGCCAGTTTTATTTAATCACGCTGTAGTAACATAATGGGTCCGTAGTTGTGGAAACACTGAATGTTTCAAATCATAACTCAAAATTTATAAACAGGCATCTGTTTCTTGACAGGCAGTCTGGCAGAAGGCTGCCACAGCCGTGTGGACTCAGCAGTCCCGTCATTCTGTCCATGGCCGTGAGGTTGACAGCCGGCAGAATTATGGTTTCAGAACTGTCGTGTGGTGCTTCACTCAGTGAAAGCTCTCTTTACCCAGTGAAAATAAACGCACATACACACACACACACACACTCACACACATTTTCCAAGGGTTCAACTCGATGCACTAGTGATGCAAGTCTCGCGCACGATTAGTTTGTAGCCAACAACTCCTTTAAATAACTCGGGAGTCATGAGTCACTCCGGCAAAAGAGTCCTTTGATTGTTACTCGTTAACTGTAGAGAGTCAGTCTGAACTGAGACTCAAATCTCGAACGAAAAGAGCCGAGATCCCTGAGTCTGATCCCTGATCCATGAGTTCCAGTCTCATCTCAGCCTGTGGGAATTCCATTCACAGCTCAGAGGCAACTCTTCTGTCTCTCAATGACCCCAAGTTACACCAACTGAATCAAACGAACGAAGAGTCTGAAAAATTTAACTCATCTTTTAACTGAGGCACTCCGAAAAGAGTTGATTCTCTACAAAACGACAAACTTTGCACCATTACTCTGCACCAAATGTATGGAAGAGAAGTGAATTCAACAGCACTAAGTCGAGACATCCAGTCATTTAAGAGAAACAATTCACTGTGCAAAGATAGGGGTGATGTCTCGCTCTGTTCATTCATTGAAAAAGATCTTAAACTATTGTGATGATTACATCGAGAATTATTAGAGAATCATTTGAAATAGTAGCGTAGTTTGATTCGTTTAGAACAATAGGGTCTAAATTGATGACCCAAAACTGAAGTTGGGTTTAATATTTACCTATTTTTAATCAATTCATTTTCCTTTATTACTATTATTATTATTATTATTTTTATTTTTTTAATTTTTTTTTATTTTTTATTATTAACCCAGTTGTTTTTTATCCTATTTTCATTATTATTCTCCTTGGCATTTTTCCAGCTAAAAGTGCACACATCAACCACCGAACCCACGGACATGAATGAGGTGTTGTTGGATTCACGGCAGTTCAGACATTTTGTGGTCCAAGTTTGATGCACATCCACCTATAATTTGAGCAGGAATTAGTGAAAAGCCATTGCAAATTTACCGGAAGTAGCAGAGCGTTGGCATAGCAGGATGAGTTTGTAGAGAGGGGCACTTTGTGACATCATCATCAAATTTGCTATGTACTGTATGTGCAGGTTATGGCTCTGGGGGGGGGGGCTTTTGCATGGGGTGAGGTGCACGGTGTAGACCCCATTGGTGTGTTGGTTGCTTTCGTGCAGGATTTGCGCCGGGTCGAGATGATACAGAACTCTGAAGATTAGTTTGAACTGTTGCTGCGTTCCATGGGAATTCGGAAAATTCTAATTCGGCTCAATAAGAAGTAATTCTGCGTTTCATGGGAACTCGGAAAACTGTAATTCATGACTAATGCGACTAACCTGGACCCCGTGTATAACTGCAGGGGTCCAACCCCCTATTATTGTTTCGATTTTTATTATTTTTCTCCTTGATATTTTTTGGGCTTAAAGTGCCTGGAGCACGACCACCACAGGAGCTATGGACACGGTTGAGGTCTTGTTAGAACCGGGACGTCAGAGACATCTCGTGGTTCAAGTTTCATCCATATCGATCCACATTTGGAGGAATTTGTGAAAAACCAATTAAAATTGACCGTAAATAGCCGGACGTTTGTGCACCGGCCACACGCCAAGGTCCATAAACTTCCAGTTGGGTGGTGGAGCACGATGTGTTTGTAGAGTAAGACGCTTTGTGACATCATCCTCCGATTTGCTGTATATGTGCAGGTTGTGGCTCCGAACGTCCATTTACACTGCACAAGCTACGTAGTGTAGACTCAGTCGCTCTGTTGTGTGTGTGTGTGTGTGTGTGTGTGTGTGTGTGTGTGTGTGTGTGTGTGTGTGTGTGTGTGTGTGTGTGTGTGTGTGTGTGTGTGTGTGTGTGTGTGTGTGTGTGTGTGTGTGTCCTTACCTGCTTGACGTCAGCGGGGCATTTCGTTTTATATTTTGCCCGTTTTGTAAATTTAAACGCATTCTGTTCACATCTTACCCGGTGCCATGTCCCCCCCATTATTTTGCGGCATACGAGCCAGTCGTAACATAAACTGTAGGAGTCGAAAACATACGTATTCTGTGTCTGTGTCCTCTAGGGATGCAACGGTACAGTGGGCCCACGGTTTGGTATGTATAACGGTTTTGGGGCCACAGTAACGGTACGGTTTCGGTATCTTTATATTGAACAAAAATTAGTATAAGAAAAAGTTACAAGTTACAAGGTATAACATTTTTATAGTGGTCTGCCACAAATAACCCATGCAATGCTCTGTGTGTATGACTGTTGGAGGGGTTCACATGAGGAGTGCTGCACTGTTTGACCTCCTTGTGACCACCCAATGCTCATGCAGCTTATTAATTATTATTATTATTAGTATTATTATTATTGTATTTAATTTTTATATAATAATTAAATTATCATTTCTAATCTTCTCTGCATTTTCTTAAATCCTAAAAGTATCTGAAACACGACAACTGCAGTACTGTATGCAGACATGGTTGTGGTCTCGTTAGAACCAGGACGTTTCAGATCGTCTTGCATTCGAGTTTGATCAATATCGATCTACATTTGGAGCCTAAATTTGTGAAAAACTTGTCATTTTACCAGAAGTAGAAGAAAGTTGAGGCGATTTGATCAGTTTCAATAGCGGCCCGCTTTGTGACATCATCCAAGATTCGTCTCTCGGAACTTATCTGCATCCAGCCACTCGCTACGCAAAGACATTGAGCCGATGCTGCGTTTAAAGAAAACTCTGAAAGCTATGACTTACAAAACCCGTAAAAATATAACCAGTCACAGAAGGCGTCTTCGAACCATTGCAGGAACAGACCCTTTCTTCTGTGTCCGCATGGCATGATCCAGGAACGTTCATAATTGTTAAAACGCTGTTCTATTTAAACTGAACGACAGAAGAGGAACATTCAGTGATGTAAGTGCACGGTGACTGGTCCAAGCCGAAGTCCACGGACATTGGTCGAACACATGAGCATGAGAAATACTCATGTGAAAATACACATGAAAAATTTGATACTTCATTTAAAGTAAACATGCCTTTATTTATACACAATTTATTTCAAAAACATTGAATGTAAAGGCACTTAAAGGCTGATCACAGCATCATGAAAACGCTGCTTGCAGCTGCTATTATTATTATTATTATTATTATTATTTCGTTGCCACCTATTACTTAAAGCGCTTTGAGTTGGATGTTATGTGTGAAAGGTGCTATACAAATAAAGGTTGTTATTATTTATTTATTTATCCATCCATCTATTTATTTAATTATTATTATTATTTTACTATCCATTATATTACCAGTGAATAGATGTCCATTGCAAGTCATGGATTTATCTGGTTTGAACCGGTTTCGTTCTCCGCCCACAGGTGCGCGCCCACCAGCTCGTGCTCCCACCGTGTGACGTGGTGATCAAGGCGGTGGCGGAGTACGTCCACAACATGCGAGACGCCAGCGACCTGGAAGCCATCGCCAAGGACATCTTCAAGCACTCTCAGGTAGGAGTGATGTGAGCGATGCTTCTGTCTGTGCCTACAGAATATTGTGTGTGTGTGTGTGTGGGTGTGTGTGTGTGTGTGTGTGCCATGGTAACGGTACGGTTTCGGTGTCTTTATATTTAAGAAATTTAAAAAAGTTAAAAGCTGTAAAACTGTTTTTGTAGTGGTCTGCCTCAGATAACTAGTGTAATGCTCTGTGTGTATGACTGTGGGGGGAGGGGGGTGACGGAGGTTCATTTGTGCGTTGTTATAATTTGCATAAGTTCATCTGATTGGAGGGGAGGTGTCCAGAATAGTGGATAATTAAAATATTAATTTCCGTTTATTTATTTATTTATATATTTTTTTTAAACCGTGTCACAATAAAAAAATTATAAAACGAGGACTACAGTTATTTTTGTGTAGAATAATAAATAAGTAATAAACACGGCCATCTCAGGGGGTTATTTTCTGACGGGACACCTTGATTGATTGCACTCTTTACAAAAACATTTCTACGTGGTTCTATCTCATGTTTCTATTGAAAAGGTTGCGTAGCTGCGTGCAGTCAGAAAAAATAGACCTCTTGCGCAAAAATAGGGAAACGCCGTGCGGCTCCGCAGGGACCCCGCACGACCGACGTGGCCGGTGGAGCTCAAAAACAGTGGATTTAATAGGAAGCAGCACTTATTGCAGTACACTGCGCCAACACGTCCAGTGGACTTCTACTGTGATATCGTGATCGATGTATGCCTTTATATATGCACATAAGTTATGTTATATAGACATACACGCAACATGAGTTTGATTTACTGTAGTATCGAATTACAGGTTTTGCTGAAGAATCTTCTGGAGGTACAAATACGGCCCCTAAAGTCTCCTGACTGCAGGGACTGCTTATAACACAGTGACTGCAACATGTAATGCTTCAAATTCACTATAAGTCCTCCCTGGAAATTGCCTCACACAGTGGAAAGTTATGACAAGTTGGAAGCTGATTCGACTCGAATTTCAATTTGAGACAACACAGCAAAACTGACAATTTGGAAGTTTTGCATGTTGTATTTAGGACGTTGCCATGCCATCGCTTGTTTGCCGTAAGTACGTGGTTTTCGCTCTGTGCCTTGTCAAAATGACAACCGTGCAGTAGTCTGTTTGTGAGATGGGTATTACAGTAAAATAGTTTTGTCATTCCATCAATTGTTGGATCTTTGGACCATGTGACAGGTTTAGTCTGGAAGGTGACTTTGGGCACCCACCCTTGTCCCCCTAATAGTTTATTTACCATGAAATCTTCCTTACTCAAAACGCGAGATTTGTTCTTTGTTTTTTTTTCTCCAGCCTAGCTGCTTCATCAAAACCTTTCTTTCTTTCTCTTCCTTCAGTCCCGCACCGATGACAAAGTCGTCCGCTTCAAGAAGGCCGTGGAATACTACTCGGCCGCCAGCAAACAGGCTCCACTCCCTCCACAATTAGGTACTTTTTCAGTCCATGTGGTCGCCCGGCAGCAACAAATAAAGCATGTTGGTCAAATTCTTTGGTAGAATTCACGGACGATTTCTCGGCCGAATCAACACTAAACCGGTCGCGGAGTTGTACCTTCCCAACTTTCCGCTTCTCCCACGCCGCCATTGACTTGTTCGTAACGTTAAGCTACATAGACGTGTTTTCATTCACTTGGGTCAGCCTCGGATGAAGCCCCATTCCCCAGCAGGGTGGGATGCTGTTGCCATTGTGAGAGAAATGCCCGCTCTCCCCAGACTCCCCAGACTGTGTACACTTTGGAACGGCCGCACCATGCATACAAATGGACTCGTTTTTTGAAAAGGCCTCTCACCGAGTGGCAGCAAGTTGAGAAGGACCCCTCCGGACCTCAGCTCAGAACAGGCTGTTGTACACTATAATGCATATTTGTAGGTGCTTTTGATTTGCGTTTGGGCTTTTTTCGTAATACTACTTAATTATGGAATTTAGGTATGCGTGTGAAACATTGATTTTTTTGCGGAATGGAAGTTAAATGGAAACAAAACTGAAAAACTGTCAGAAATACTGTTGAGCTGCTTGTGCAAGCATGGTTTTCTATATTTTCTATATATTTAGCTAGCTAAATTGGCTAAGAAATTTGCTTTTGTGTTGCGAGATCAAAATTGCAAGGATGTAATAATTTCATTTAATTCCGTTCCGTTGGTTCAGTTCCAGCCAGAAGGGCAGCTCTGTGCCCATCAGAACAAGTTTCACTCTGAAATTCTTAGTGATGAGAGGTTTGACACTACACCAGTCACTCAGTAAGAAGAGTCATTTTCTGGCTCTTGGTTCGTTGGGTTCAGTTGGTGTAATGCACAGTGAGCGAGGGAGCCCTTCTTGGATGATGAACGAGAGTCAGAGTCGGTTCAGCTCTGAGTTGTGAATGGAATTCTTACAAGAATCATTTCATTCTGTCGAGAAGATTTATTTTGTTCTAAGAGTAAATCAGTCACATTCAATAGGAATTGCGCCCTGGACCTCAGTTTAGTCAGTAATTCTTTTCAGTTTGTGAATTAAAGATTCCCCTGCTTGCCCACTCTTTTGTCTTAGTGACTCCCGAACTCCCGAGTCATTTAAAAGATTTTTTTCGCTACGAACGAATCGTTCACGAGTCATGCATCACTCACCGTTAGTAGGCCACAATAATCAGCACGCTTTTAATCAACCTGCGCTAATGCATTGAATCGGTTGATCGCTCCCATTGGAAGTTAAATCGCTGTCGTTGCTCTAGGCCTGTGACAAGCTTGTATTTCCACTTCACAGCCAGACCAAAACAGATTGGGGCGCCCGCTTCGGTGCTGCAACACCCGTCTCCGAAAATGCTCAACATTCCCGGGACTCTGCCCGAGAAACCCGTGGTGAGGCCCGCGCACGTCCACGTGCCTTCGTTTTATCTGTTTTTCATCATCTGTTTTTTTCCCCACGTAAAGACCTTCAATCTCTCCACAGCGCTGAGATGTAATGGAGGTTCACACGGTTCCTCTTTAGAAATACTGTACTGGAGTGTAGCATCCATTGGTGACCTTTTTTGGGGGGGATTCAAGGTCTATATCCGCCCGCCTCCACCAGGTCCAGCTGGCCCCCCCCCCTCTCCTGGCCCAGCCGTGCGCTCCCGCTCCCACTCTGCCCCTGGACCCGGCGGCGAAAGGCCTCGCGGAGCTTAGCGACAGCGACAGCAGCAGCAGCAGCAGCTTGGGCAACATTCCTCACGGAGGGAAGCACACGCCGCTATACGAGCGCTCCTCCCCCCTCAGCCCCGGCCACAGCGGCGGCGCCGCCACCACCACCAACGCCAACCACGCCGACACCCCGTCCTCCTCGGAGAACGAGGAGGGCGTGGGCACGGGCGCCACTGCCAAGTGAGTTCAGTATTTCCTCAGTTGTCAATACACATACCCTCTTGTGGCTTGAAGTGGTGATTTTTACATGTATGGTTTTGGGTCTCACTGGTGCTGCATCGATGCCGTGTTGTCCGAACATTAAAGAAAAACTCGTTCCGAGAGATCGTGAAAAATCATGCCATGTTTTTGCTCAAACGCTGAGACGCTGCACTGAGTCAGCTGGTTTCACGCATCACTTGGACCTCTGGGCTGTTGCTGATGAGCAAATCCACGTGGTTAACTCAAAATCCCAGAGTGGATTTTCACTTTATGAACTTGCATTTTTCACCTCTGCTCGGGGGTGGGGGTTGCGGCCATGTTCTTTGTGGACCCCGACCGCCCGGCTGTACTGCACGGCAGCCGAAATGAAGCTATTCTCTTAGCACTGGATCAATTCAAATAAAATAAAAACTCCCAGTGTTAGATAAATAAGGTTTCGGTTTAAAAAAAATACGACCTTCACCTTTTTAGCCTTTCTCACTTCTAATCGACAGACGATTTCATGCCTGATGGTGTTTTGTTTCCATTAGTCTGCTTTTTATGTCGACAGCTAATTATGCTCTCGTCGAGCGGGATGCATTTAATGCACACGTTATTCCAAACAAAGCTCTGCTGCGACTGTTCACAGAGCATCTAATGCACGTCGAGTTCTTTGTGACTTCAGACTCCCATCATTTATTACAGATACTGATACACATTGTCAAATTTGTTATAACTATAACTAAAGCACCTATTTTCTCAACCATTGATTCAATGGGTTTTAAGCACGGCAGGATGGAACTTTTGGGCAACAGAAATCCTGCGTTTTAAGTTTCCAATCTTGGTCAATGAGACATTGACACTGTATATCACATGTTAATTAGTGATGAAATGTTTTGCTCTTTCTTGACTTTTTTTCAATTTCAACTCTTCGTTCATTTGATTCAGTCGGTATAACACGAAAGGGAGGACATCCGGTGAATGATGAACCACGGTCTGAAGAATATTGGCCCCGAGTGGTGAACGGAATCCTCACAGGAATAATTTAATTCTGTCAAAATTATTTATTTAGGCAGGAGGACGCAAGCTGTGGATCCCAAAAATATTGTACCCGGAATGATTCTGGACTCCTGAATCATTTAAAAGCTTTTGTTCGCTAGGAACAAGTCGGAAACTAATCGTTTGCGAGTCGTGCGCCACTGACGTTAGTTACAGACGATGGTTTTCATTTTCACGATTGATTTGTCTTTTTGTTTTGATTGAAATGGACACTGTTGTTGTTGTTTTAGTCATGTTAGTGACCACAAAGGAGGCTGGGATAAAAAAGGAAACCACTCTGCAGACAATCAACCAGAGGGAGAGCTGGAGGACCAAACCAAAGTGAGTTGGATGTTCAGGGAACTAAAGAAGGAACCGAAAAGAAACGACTCAACCGAAAGCCTCGCGCTCATGTCAGCTCATTCTTCATCCCCCTCCAGACTGAGCTGTCCGTGAACGCCGGGGTCCGAGTGGCAGGGAACCCTACCCCGAATGGCCATATCCCCTCGCTGCTGTCCATGCCCACCAGGAACCACATGGACATCACCATCCCACCGCTGCCAGCCGCCGCCCCAGAGGTGCTGCGCGTGGCCGAGCACCGGCACAAGAAGGGCCTCATGTACCCCTACATCTACCATGTGCTCACCAAGGTCAGGGACGTCCCCCCTCCCCTGTTCAGTTTTGGCTTTTTGATTGCGGTTTTTTGGGGTATTTACAATATATCAAAATGAATACTTATATTTATTCGTGGGCCTTTTCATGCAAGTTTCAGGTCCATTTCTATAATTAGAAAAATGGGGGCAAAAAAACATGAAATTGCTTGAAATTAAGTTTTGGATCTGTCACTGACGCACCCACGTCTAAACAATGTAAATGTTATTTATTTGGCATTATCTTTCTCTATCATTTAATTTGTTTACACACTACATTCATAATGCACATACAAAGTTAAAATATGTTATAATGACAGATTTTTGTTTCATATAGCGTACATATTTTATTGTTATGATTTTGAATTAGATGGTTTTATCCTATATTTAGTTGCAGTGAGATAAATTTGATTTTTTTCATCCAATTTACCATCTTGCCAGCTGAAAGGAGCCGGAAAACACCACTGCTGCAGGGTTTAAATGCTCAATGGAACCATTTACTTTCACCTCATAGGGGGGAAAATGTGTTTATTTTTTTTTAACAACAATAACCTTGATATATGGAAGGTTTTTGTATAAATTTTGTGGTCATTTAAACCTTGTTTATACCCCGTCGTATGGAATAAGGTGTTCATTAGTTGTTGCAGTTTGTCTGGCACCCCTGTTGTATCCATTTTGGTTCGGCCATGTCCCTATGTTTCCTCATGTGTCTTGGCCCGTTTGGTGTGTCTAGGAGTCCTTATTTTAAACCCTGTTAAAGTTGTTTTTATTTTCAGTTATTTTAAAGTAAGTTGTTTTGTAAATGTTTCCCCCTGGGCTTGTTTTTGTAACCCATCTTCACTTGTTTATATTATTTGGTCAATGAATCCCCATTTTTGCCCATTCTACTGTAATTGGTGCTCCTTGTGTCCTACGTCTGGCCCCTCAGACGATCAGAGTTTTATGTTTTTAATATGAATTATTCCACAATTTGGCTTATGCCTTTATAGTAAGGCATATCATGTAAATTGAACACCAGCACCGCCCACACTCTCAGGCCCTGTGGAATGTTTGCAGCCAGTTCATTTTTCTGTGAGGTAAAAAATTGACTCGAGGGGTTACCTTCGTTCAGCTTTGACCAATTTCATGAGGCAGTATCTTGTTGTTCTTTGTGCTATTTGCCTCTCCCCCATCTCTTCACAGGGAGAAATCAAGATATCGGTCGCCATCGAAGATGAGGCGAACAAAGACCTGCCCTCGGCCGTGCAGCTGTTTCGTCCGATCCGCCAGTACGTCTACGGAGTGCTCTTCAGCCTGGCCGAGGCAAAGAAGAAGGCCGAGAGGCTCGCCATGAGGAAAGGCTGCCCCCCCGAGTGTAAGACCCCTCAAAAGGTCATGGCCTCTCTCTGCTTTTGCCTCATCGCAAGCTCTTTATCATCCTTTTCCTTTGGGGCTCTCTTCTCGCCCGCAGATTCCCCTGTGATGGTGAAAGAGTGGGCGGCCTACAAGGGCAAACCCCCGCACACCCCGGAGCTGGTGGAGGCTCTGCCCTTCCGCGAGTGGACCTGCCCCAACCTGAAGAAGCTGTGGCTGGGCAAGGCCGTGGAGGACAAGAACCGCCGGATGAGGGCCTTCCTGGCCTGCATGCGCTCCGACACGCCAGCCATGCTCAACCCAGCCAGCGTGCCCACGCCCCTGCTGGTGCTCTGCTGCGTGCTGCGGTGAGTCCAGGCCTGGCCGTAGCCCCCGAAACGCACACCGGTTGGAGGTGTTGTCAATTGGTTCCACTGCCGAACCGGCTGCAAAGGGGTCATGCGTACAGAGTGAAGGACTATAGCATAAATCCAGGTGAACATGATCAGTTCCTGCCATTTGTAATTATGTCTGCCTTGTGTGTTTTTGCTTCAGGTTTATGTTACATTGGCCAGGATTAAGAATTTTGCGTCGTAATGAACTTGATGCTTTCCTAGCCCAAGCACTTTCTCCCAAACTATACGAGCCAGACCAGCTGCAGGAACTGAAGGTGATTCTTTTTTTTTTTTTTTCCCTTCATAAAATTTTATGTGAGGAGTGTCCCGGAAACAACTACAGTAGCCACACCCAGGAATGCCTTGGACATAACGTGCCACACCCTTTAAATTAGACTGATTTTTAATCTGAGGAACGGCCAACCCACGCTTTTACAACGCGGGTGTCGCACGAGCCTTGGTTTTGTCGGACACTCCTTGTAACATGAAGACAAAGCAAGATGCTTCACAAAACATAGATTTCTTATTGTTTTGCAAAAGCATTTTTTTATGCTGACATCCAATCTTTGCATAAAAAAGAAATAAAAGAGTTCTTTTTATTGCCTTTTTAGGGCATTTGTGCTTTGTATGTGTGGATGGTTTAGAGCAGGGGTCTTCAACCTTATTCAACCCAAGGACCCATTGGTGGATAGAGAAACAAGGCAGGGTCTATTTTTTTTTTTTGTAATAAAATGTTGTGTTGCATTTGAAGCCTATAACAACATATTTACAATACTTTATTAATTTATTTATATACTCATCATAGTCCTAGCATATTGACTATAATTCTTGCGGTGCCTGTGTGTTTTTATTTGAGAAGATTATTATTATTTATTTTAAATTTATTTCCATTAGTTTCCTGCTTGTATGAAACTAAATATTTCAACAAAATATTTTGACGTCAATAATTTTGTCATTAAAAAAAAAAAATTGGCGGACTGCCTGCAGTATCTCTGCGAACCCCCCTAGGGGTCGCGGACCCCCGGTTGAAGATCACTGGTTTAGAGAGCTCATCTGTTTAACCAGACTCCAGATCTGCTTCACATTCTCATTTGATTTCAAGTGGAGTACAGAAAACTTTTGATCAAATGACGAGCCGCCCACATCAAAACCATCCACACGGGTGTACGCCTTGGTGCTCGTAGTGTGTCTCGCTGTCTGTCAGCCTTGTCCGCCTGTGACTGTCCGCTCCGCTCCACCGGACTGTCTGTGCTTCGTCTGCTGGCTTTCTGTGTCGCCTGGTTTGGGTCGCCGGCCATTCATTGTCTCCTTGTCTTCCAGCGGTCTGGAGCGAATGATCTGCTTCAATTTTGTGCTCTGTGCTTTTGGTCCATCGGGTCAATCGGAGCGCTCTGCGGGGGCATTTCCTCAGACCTGCGATGATTAACTTGACCGTCAACTTGACGTGTTCTCTCGACAGATCGACAACCTGGACCCCCGAGGCGTCCAGCTCGCCGCTCTTTTCATGAGCGGTGTGGACATGGCGCTCTTGGCCAACGACGCGTGCGGGCAGCCGGTCCCTTGGGAGCACTGCTGCCCCTGGATGTACTTTGATGGCAAGCTGCTCCAGAGCAAGCTCAACAAGGCCAACCGTGAGAAGGCCCAGCTCATTGACCTCTGTGACGGTCAGGTAGCTCAACCCTGCGCCGCTGGATTCGTCCTGATATGCATCGTGTAAAAAATTATGTTCTCCCATTGGACTTCATAAAAAATAAAAAATTTCTTCCTTGACATAAGGTTGGCTAATTCTAGGATACAGGCTGACAGGCTTTTTATTGTTTTCAATTACCTGTGAAATTCAACTGCTGTAACATTTCTTGTGAAACACTGGTGAGATTGAGCGTCACTTCTGCAATATTCTGACCCAGAGGGTAGAAATAATCCCAGCCTAAAAAAAACCTTTTACATTTTTAAATAAAGGAAATATTCACAAAATATATTTTTTAAGTCTTTATTATGATTTAATATAGATATTATTTAATATAAATGAACAAGTGAAATTCTCATAATGATCATCCTAATCTATTAGTTATTACATTAGTCATAACACATAATGATGGCAAGCGAGAGTAACGCTAACTCCAACTCCGACCCCTGCTCTCTCTCCCCAGGCCGAGCTGGCCGTCAAGGTGGAGAAGATGCGTCAGAGCATCCTGGAAGGCCTGAACTTCGCTCGCCCACTTCACCCCATGCCGTTCCCCCCTCTGCCTCCTCCCCTGCAGCCGCCCCACGCCATGCCTTTCTACCTCCCCGCCGGCTCCTTCTACCCCCCGCCCCCCATGATGCCTCCTCCGGGAAGAGGCAGGGGTGTGCCAGGTAGGTGCTGGCACTCATTTGGTGAGATATACAGTATATATTATTTAACAGACCCCATGCTAGGCTGCCGTGGTGAGTCATATTAGGGTTAATTGCCATTTAGCAGTCTGTCAGCTATTAAACTGGTATCAGCACTATAATCAGCAGTTTTGCATGTGAGTTTTCAAAAGCAACATAAGCCAACTCACGGTTCAAAAGAGTTTAAAAGTGTGATTTAGTGTAAGATGAGGCCTAATCCGTGTCCGCCAAACCGGCCCTTAAGGTGTCAAGGAAGAACTGTGTCAAACACAGAGCCACGAGTGGAAGCTCGTCAACCAGAATGGACAGAAAACATACATTAAGGGACTTGTGTGACATCACTCCAGGAAGCAGCTGTTCAGAAGGCACAGGGCAGATCTTCTACTCCCCCTGACTTGGTCCTTGATATGATTTAATTTCGAGATGTTTCCATTATTTGCTCCAACCCATGGATATCTCAGTATGCCATGGTTTTTAGCCAAAAATATGCCCATACATTTTTGATGAACTTCGTCTTCGTCTGTCTCATGTTGTGTTGTGTACCGTTGCCACGAAGGCAACAAAATGAAATCACTCTGGAATAGCTGAGGTCTTTGCAATCCTACACACGCCCAACAATCAGCGTCTGTTGTAGCCCAACCTTGATGGAATCAAGTGTCAAAAGAATCTTTTGAGGCTTGACTTTAACGCCTATTTTTTTTCTTTTTTTCCATACCCCACAAGGACTTC
The DNA here is from genome assembly GCF_960531495.2 of Zeus faber. NCBI lineage: Eukaryota > Metazoa > Chordata > Actinopteri > Zeiformes > Zeidae > Zeus > Zeus faber. The sequence goes on from NC_137192.1 coordinate 7,984,001, forward strand.
AAGCAATTTCCTCTCAAGGTGGGAAGCTGGAGATAGCCGGCACGGTGGTGGGCCAGTGGGCAGGTAGCAGGCGGGGTCGGGGCAGAGGAGGTTTCCCCATCCAGGTGGTGTCCGTCGGTGGGCCGAACCGAGGGTAAGTTTTACAATGTAGACGCCTTTTATACATCCTTTTAATTGATACAATCGTACCAGAGAACCGATGGGTCCTAGAATTTTGAGTTTTCTACCTGATGTTTTCATGACAAGATAACATCATGTAAATGAATGGAGGATCGCTGCGTGGGCTTGAGAATATTTCCTGTGGATGTGCTCATTGGAGATGTGTCGGGCAGAAAAATTGCAAGGCATTCATTTCAGATAAAAAAAACGCTTATGGCTTATTGACTGAAATTAGTAATCAAGTCAAAAGTTTTCAATATGAATATTCGACTATTCATTTTCCGAGTTCTCCTGACGGTTGCATCTCTTTCGAAACAAATAAAAAAATAAGTTTTCCGAGTTACAATGAACGCACCATCGCTTCCTGCTTTCAACCAGAGAGCCCTGTCTTCGTCTTCTAACATAATATCAGAGAACGAGTCCAGGAGTTCTCTCGGACCGATGAAAAAATAATAATAATAAAAAAAAAAAATAATAATAATAATAAACCATGCTAAAATGGATCACCGCACCCCCCCCCCCCCAAAAAAAAATCCCTTTAGATCTGGACACGGGGGGGGGGGGGGGGGGAAGAACCATTTCTTAACGTGAGGAATCTCAGTCAAGAGACTACTGACAGATGATTAGACTCGTCGATTTTTTGGGGAGCAGCCCGAAAGTCCCTGGACCCTGGTCACTTGTCAAGTGTTTATTTCGGCCTATATTTAGGCCCATTTGCCCCAAATTTGTATTTGCCAAACTGCAACCAGATTTATGATTCAAACGCATAATTTCCTCCAGAACAGTCTAAATAGAATAGATCGACTATACAATGAGATTTGATAAGATTATAATACAGTAAAGGTATATGATAAAAAGCAAGATAGTAATAAGTATAGAACCCAAACTGTAAAGTGAATTTGGTGAACGATTTTGCACTGGAGCAGTCCCATGTTTGACGGACTGATTGGAATGGATTGAATGGAGTGGCGTGTAGATATAGTACTAGGCTTGGGCAGACTTAACAATTAAAGCGTCAATCACAATCATTGACGTTGATGATTAGATTTCTTTTTTTTTTAATCCTCTTGTAAAAATCTGAGCATTGAAACGGTGTAAGTGCAGTTTACCGTGTTCTGAAACTGGGGCGGAGAGGGAGCAGAGGCTCTCGCCCGCTCCGCTCAGAGCTGTTGTGTAACCACTTACCATTGGATCTCACTTCCCTGCTCCATATCCAAATCTTGTGATTATAATATCGCGATATAGAATATAATCTCATAGAGACAGATTTAGATTTATTTTGTTTTCTTGGTTTCTTACTTGTAACGGAAAATGATAAACGGAAACCTAACTCAGAAAATTGGAATGGAGTTTTGCCTGTGTTTTTTTTTGTTTTAGATCTTTTTATTTTTGTTTGTTTCCTACTTGTATGAAACTGAATTTTTAAACACAACATAGTTAACTGTCTGTCCCGTTCTGTCTGTTTCAAAAACCCTGTGTGTCCCCAATGCCGTGTCATGCACGTCTCGCCTTTGCTTCCCCTTGCTATGGGACTTAATTTAGTAAAAACTTGATGTTTTTGTGTAAATAATTGACTTGTAAATAATAAATCCTGCACTTCTGTCATGGGGAGAACGCAGAACATTACCTTTTCTATCCCCCATCCCCTTCCCTATAAAATCATCAATTGGTGATCGATACCCCCCAGTGATTGCAGATTGGAATTTTGCACGATCGCCTAAACCCATATAGTACCGTGCAAAAGTTTTAGCCACTCGTGAAAAAATGCTGCAAAGTGAGGAAGCTTTCAAAAATGAAAAGCAAAAATCTTATCAAATCATTATTTGGTGGGACCACCCTTTGTCTTTAAAACACCAATTCTCCTTGTTATACTGGCGCAGTTTGTGAAGGTACTCGGCAGCTCTCAGCATCTGGGAGAACTTGCCTCAGTTGTTCTGTGGATTGAGGCTCAGGTCTCAGTTGCTTGTGTCTCTTCACGTGATCCCAGACTCAATGGATGATGTTGAGATCGGGGCTCTGTGGGGGCCACACCATGTGTTGCAGGACTCCTTGTTCTTCTTTTCTCTCAAGATAGTTCTTCATGACTCTGGCTGTATGTTTGGGGTCGTTGTCATGCTACAGACATAATTGACATATGCAGAGGATATAAAATAACCATCTAAGACAAATGTGTGCCTAAAACCTTTGCACAATACTGAATATGATGTGATTCCTTGAAAAACAGGAGCTGGACTGAGGAACGTGTCCAATGGTGTATCAATGGGGTGTTAGGAAATTGAGGGAACTTACTGAAAACAAAACTGCAAATCTGTAGATACATGAAGAAGTTAAGGGAGACCAAATTTTTGTTGCCCTTGCAAACCAATCTTTCCGAGCTTTTTTGTTTCGTTTAATTAGTAAAATTAAATAAAAATATCTAATCCATAATAAAACACACTCTTTCTATTTGTTTTGTTTGGGGAAACGGGGAACGCGATCGCTCTGCCGGCTAACGATGGGAACCGGCTCCTGTCTGAGAGCCGATTTATTTTTTCTTAAATTTTTTTGTAAATGAATACAAGACAGAGTAATAGGATGAGCCGATAACATATCTGTTAAATACGATCCAGAAATGTCTCACTTTGTTCATAACATTTAGAGCCAAGCATTGTGAAACTTTTGGAACCCCTCGGAGCGCAAATTTAAATCACAAAAAAATAAATTATATTTAAGACTATTTTCCAAGTTACTGAACATTACAATAAAACAAATTTCTCTTTTTAAAAAAATAAGGTAAAATAAACAAGGTGACAAAACCAAAAAAAAAAAAAAAAGCTACCTGCTGTTTGCTGTAATTGGTTTATTGGTGTGTCTCTAAGGAAGGCACGTAAAATGACTTCATTAGATGGCTCCTTTGTCACAATAAAAATCTGTAAATAAATGTTGTGTAATGTTCTTTCCAATTGAAGTTACTCGTTAATCGCTTGTTTGCCTATTTTGGATGCATTTTAAATGTTAAAAAAAAAAAGAGAGAGAGAGACGCTTTGGCTCGAGCTGCGAGTTCTGCCTTTTAAAAATCAACTTGAAAAATAATTGTGATGAGATCATGGATTGTGATCCTGCCTGAAAAAAATTGTGATATGATATTCTTACCAGGTCGCCCACCCCTAGTAAGACTGAACGCTGACTCCACATATGGGCCATGAAATGGGCAAAGGAGCTGGGAGGGTAATCGTGATCAAGACCCGGTATCTTCCAGCAAGGTTCCACTGCCGCTCTACTCCCTCTCAGTCTAGAAGGTGTGGGTCCTCGGCTCTCTCAGATCCTCAGAAACAAGGTCACCCAGGGCATTGAAGAGAAACTCAGGTGTTTCTGCCGTGATCTTCAAGTTCTGCCAGGTGGTGGACAACCATCTTGCCGAGTCTTTGAGGTCATCCCTCTGACACAGGCAGCCAATAGCTCCTGTCAGAGTTAATGATCGCTTCAATCACCGCCAGTATTGAGGGAGAAGGGGACACGTCTTGTGAAGTCGATCTTGTGTCCAGAGAGGGCAGTGAAAGGGTTTTTTGGTCTTTTGCCAGTTCGGTGGCCGGGGTAAAGAATCCTGTGCAATAGGCAAAGAGAGGGAATTCTCTTTAATGAAGCCCAGAACCGTTGGCAAAAAAAAGAAGGATATGGAGCAGAGTTTACGTTATTCTGTAAATGCCGGTTTTTGCCCGGGAAAATCTGTCCGACATATTTAAGTCTCTCTGGCCATAATGTTCGGTGAAAATTATTCCCTCTAAGCACAACTTTAATTATTGGTGGGTGACAATAACGACAATTATAGCGATATTTATTTTCCTCTATGTCAAAATAAAATAGACTATCATTTCTGTATAAAAAAATTAAATCCGCAGAGCTGTTCATTTCCACGTTCGGTTGCACCGAAGTTGCACCGGGAAGACAATCAGTTTGGACGACCTCAAAGCTGGCCTCTCACCTCTAGCGAATCACGTTTTTCGACATAGCAATAAGCCCCGCCCGCAGGTTGCTTTAAACACAGTACACACGGAGCCAAGACAGAGCACAGCATCCAAAACTCAGAGGAGAAGCAGAAAGAGGATGTATCGTTTACAACAGGAACAAATACATGCATAGGTTGTGTCTTTTTGGATATTTAAGTTCTGACTCAAAGCAGACGGTAAATATACATTGTGTTGTAAAATATGTCGACGAGACATCCTGATGAAGACGGCAACACCGCACATTATTATTTATGTAGACCTAGTGATCGTATTTAATTTGTTTTTGATTTAATCAAAATTGTATTGGAGTGAAATGTTAATTAAAGCAGCTGCACTTGTTACTTATTGTTCATGAACTGAAGTTATTTGATTTCAAGTAGTAATATTTATAATATTTATTTATTTATTTTTAAAATCACTTTACTGACGGGACTTATTTAATTTTGAATATTCAACAAAACAATATTATAAATCGACATGCCTTCATGACTTCATTCTCTATATAATCTGTCTATCAATTGTTTTTTAACCTCAATAAACACATAATATTTGACGGGAATCGCTCCCATTTGTCCAGGACATTGAAATCTTCCAGGACACTTGAACCGGCACCAATTATTTTCTGAAGGAAACTCTGATATGGAGTACGTTACCAACTCTATAAACAATTTTCCATTTGTATCGTGGCACACAGTAGCTCTCAAAAATATCCAACATCTGTAATTAATCATTTAGGAAGAAGCACTTGTTCGATCCTGCACGATGTGGTCACAGAAAGGAAATAACCCTGTGGAGCTACCATGCCGTTGTCAAAAGATGATATTTATATAATCATACTTTGCTGATGGACCCTGTGTGTTTCACATGCTTTGGGTTTAGCACATGCAACCCAAAAGTGCCTTTGTGTACCAACTACGCAATTCTTAGTCAAAATACGCAGGTACGAAATGCCAGCTGAGACTCTGCAAATATATATATATATATATTGCATAACTCAATAAGAAACAATACCGTACATTTATTGGGTATTTAAACTAAGTGGACAGTTATAATAAAGCCCAAAATGTGACCGTAATGTTAGCATATAAAACGTGAGATGCAACGATCAAACGGCGAGTGACCGGAATTGGTCTATTTTCACTGGTCGATCAGTGACAGAGCCGTCAACTTTACATGCCTGGTACTGTGCTCATGTACTGTACTCGTAAAAATGCTACAATACTCAACCCGATACCGTAATGTAACGTCATTGTGTAGTTGAGGCTCAAAAAAAGAGAGCAAAAGTAAGAGGATGTCGGCTGTTTGGAGGTTCTTCAAGGTAAACAAAGAAGATTAGATATATTATTTATGTCCTGACAATATTCTTACATTGTGCAGACTGCGTTTCTACCACTGTCACAGCATAGCTTGTGACGAAAAGTTTGACTCTTTTTTTTGGAGACTAAAACGAGTCGTTTTATTTGATTCGCTTGGTTTAACGCACGGTGAGCGAAGGAGGACTTCCAGTGAACGAAAGTGAGAAGAGTCGGCCATTTGTTTTATTTTTATTTTTTGCAATGATCGCAATTTATTTGCAAAGTACCATATAAATATAATATAAATGTATATTTGCACTTTAAGTGAAATAAACTTTCATTTGAAGTTTGAACTGGACATTCCCATGTTGGTTATATGTTGAGTCCTACTAAAACTCAGTGAGAGTTACAGGTTGAATTATACTTAAACTTGGTGACCGTCACATTCTATTTTATTGGAACTCAGTGACAGTTTCATGTTCTATTAATGTTACATAGTGAATAATGACCAATAATAAACACACAATGTCAAAATCAGCAATCTTACTATTGTGATAACTGAAAATTGCAGTGGTAGTCCGTATGTGCAGCTGTCCTATCACGTGAGCGTGAGCAGATCACGGGATGTATTTGTCATTGACAAACAGCAGATCGGAAATCGGAAACAGGTCAGACTTCAAATATAGGAATTGGCCGAGAAAATTGCAATCGGTACATTTCAAGTTGGTAAACATGTTCGGTAACTTCGGAGCTGATGCATTTTAAGGGTTATATCCTAATGAGATCAATTTGTATACTACAGAGACTCCCTGTTACGCTATTGTAGTAATCAAAATATTTTCAGGTTGGCAGGTCTGTGAATGACTTATTCACAACTTTTATTCCTAAAATAATTGAAATAATATTAACTCTGTTTCTCACCACAGTCGTCTGAGGGGTGTGATTTCCACGCCGGTCATAAGGACCTTCGGCCGAGGAACCAGGTACCACATTAGAGGCTACAAGAGCCAGGGACCATTTCTGGTAAGTAGGTCATTTATGATATTGGCTCAACCTTAAAATTGTATCCATTTTTTTTTCAAGCTGGTGAGAAAATTCCATATTATTATTATTATTATCCCTATTGTTATTGATGGGATTTTTATTCTAATTATTCTCCTTGTCATTTTTCGGCGACAATTGAAGCGGGAATTAGTGTAAAACCAATGAGATTTTACCAGAAGTAGCAGAATGTTTGTGCATCGCTGATATTCCAAGGTTCTACAACTTGTGGTTGGCTGGGGGAATGAGATGAGATGAGTTTGTGTGTGTGTGTGTGTGTGTGTGTGTGTGTGTGTGTGTGTGTGTGTGTGTGTGTGTGTGTGTGTGTGTGTGTGTGTGTGTGTGTGTGTGTGTGTGTGTGTGTGTGTGTGTGTGTGTGGTCTGCTTTGTGACATGTGACATTTTATCTCTTCTGCCCTTTTTGTAAATAAGCACATTCCATTCGCATCTAGCCCGGTGCCATGTCCCTCCTTATTTTGCGAGATTCGAGCCAGTTGTATCTAGGGTTGAGTACCGAAACCCGGTGCTGATGTGGCGCTGGTTCCTATAAGATCGGTGTCTCGGGGACCCAATCGCAATGCAGAAATACCGGCCCGCTGGAGCACCAGAAATCGTATTTTCACCGCCATCGCAAAATGACCATGCGTGATAAACACATTGCAAAATACTGAAACACGATGAATAAGAAAAATCGTTTTATTTACAGGCGGCATGCATAGATAGCTGGCAGAATTTAAATGTTGACATTCCTTACTCACCCCAAGTCAGTCAAATACATTCAGTGTTTGTGTCCTCACACATGGGGTTCGCTTGCAGCTCCAGAGCAACGGGTCTGAATCGTGTCTTAGTGTTTATTATTATTATCATTATTATTATCATTATTATTATTATTATTATTATTATTATTATTATTATTATCATTATTATTATCATTATTATTATTATTATTATTATTATTGTTATTACTATTATTACTGGTATTATGTGGCCTTACTTGCAGGCTTTTGGGGCAGACTTGCTTCAGCCTCGGTGCGATTGTCAAATAATCTCTCTCCAGACAAAATAAAACCATCATTTTTTTAGAACGCACTCATCGGGCTCCTAACAATTTAATATCACTTGGCACATTTGGAGATGGGTTGTATGGAGTTTTCTGATGCTGCTGCCTTAAGCGTAGGGACAAGTATGTGAAGTAGTTTGGTTTAACTGGGCTTTCTGCATGTCGCCCCCTAATTATCAGCGCGAACATCTGAAAACGTGTAGTATTGTATGTAATCTCAAGGAAGCACAGAAGATCTAAAATGTGAATATTTTAGAATTTTCGTATTTAGTGAAAAACAAAAGATTTGCGGTTACCTGCCTTAATACTTTTTTCAAAAGCTGTTTAAAAATTACATACCTAACTTTTGTTTGCTTCCATAATGTTGGAGCGGTGTTTCTCTACTTGTCGTAATAGATAATATACATAATTTAAAACTAAATTTTTACATTGAAAAGTTGTTAATGGTCCCCTTTTTTGTGTTTTTTTCCCCATGTGTTTATATGCTGTAATTATTGTCATTAAGGGCTTCTTGTATAATTGTACTCAATAGATATCTGTTCACAGGAAATCATTCATCATAATTGGGAAATTAACTGACGCTTTGATTTGACTTCTCTCTATTCCACTACCAAGATTTCACGGCAAACGTGGTCATCTCACTTTATTTTAATGTACAGTATAGGTATAATTATTTGTCGTGCCTTTTCTGCTCTAGTATGGCCCTTCAACGCTTTCAATTTGTTTCAAAGTTGAGTGAAGTTTTAAGTCTTTAAACGTATTCTTGATATAAATAGTTTGACATAATTGTTTGATACCTCAAAAATAGCTAAATATGACTTAAAACAGATTTTAAATACATTTATATTTAAATAACTTTTGTACCAAACGTGTCATGAGAAATGATGAGTCAAAACATCTTGTTGATAGTTTAATTTAAAGTGTTACTAGTAAAAATAAAAATGTTACTAGTAACAATGGGGGAAAAGCACTAGTCACGAATGAATAAGTACTAGTACTCAATTAATAATGACTAGTGAATTTCAAATACATAATAGTAACAATGGTAATAGATACTAGTGACAATGGGATTAGATACTAGTTGGAGGAAAATATTTGATATCTTAAACATGGAGCCCCATAGGATTCACTGACAAAATTGTCCAAATTGTTGCTAGTAACAATTGAAATAATTACTAGTATCTAATAAATAAGTACTAGTATCTAATACATGTTGACTAGTAAAACTAAAATAGTTACTCGTTGCTCTTCCAACTGTTAGTAGTAACTAAGTCCTAGTAACTTTTAAAAAGTGACTAGTTTGCCCTATGGATTAAATGTTAAACGGGACCTATTTCAAAAAAGTCACTTTTTCCCAGTGCTTGTGTGATCATACATTTGGCTCTCTGTTGGACCTACTAATACCTCTGTTCTACTGCACGAAAAACCTGCTAACATCTGGCTATTGTCTTCAGTGGGAAAGGTTACAATCGACATTCAGTTCCGGGGCAAATGACACTGCAGTATTGAAAGAGGTTTTTATCGACTCCAGCTTCGATCGGCAGTGATGGAAAATAGACAGATTGGTGCCTAAATAGACAGGAATGTCCATGTGTCATTCGATCATTTCATATCTGGTTAAGAATCCAAAATCAAAATCAGATATTTTTTCCCGTCGGAGCGGTCCCGACGGAGCGGCCCCGACGGAGCGGCCCCGACGGAGCGGTCCCCACACTCAAAACATTTCATGGTCCCGCATGCAGGAAAAAAGTTAATAACCTCTGATTTTGATTTTGTATTCTAAATCGGATATGAAATGGACCAATGATATTCCTGTCTATTCACACGCCAACGTCAGGAACTTCTACGTCATTCGCATCCGATAAAGGGGTGGGTGAAAATGAGCGTGTCTGCCCGGGTGCTGGTATGTTTCCATCACTGCCAATCGAATCCTCCATCTGCTTCCTCCATGCAATTAATAAAAAAAATTATATTTTTTATATCAATCGAGAGTTTTTATTTAAGCCATTGTGCAATGTGCTATTCTCCAGAGAAAACTGCTTTGACCGGCTCTGTGATAGTGTAGTGAAGTTTGCAAACGATTCAAATATTTTCAGTGAAACTGAACTGAATCACGTCCTGAAACAATCCCTTCATCAGTCAGTTCAGTTGAGCTCTGTCAGTTGCAAGTATCCCTGCGAACGAATCAGTGATTCAGTGATTCAGTGAATCACTGATTCGTTCGCAGGGACAACCTCACCACTGCTATGGAGCTTGTAGAAGCTGTTTTCTCTACTCATGCTCAATCCCCATTGGCTCACAGAACTAGGGGCCTCAGGAGGGAGGCGACACAGGCTGAAACAGTGCGTCAGGAACAGGAGGGGTTTTGAGGCATGTTAGAATGGCTAGAATGTATAATCTTTGAGTGGTATTTTCAGCAAAAAACCTGAAAGACATGTTTTGGGCACCTCAGAGGGCTATATGAACTTGTTGAAAATAGATTTGATAGGTCCCCTTTAAAACAGCTTTTCATATACGTGTGAACAGGGCCTAAGCCAGCCTGACCAGTCTCTCACCCAGTGGTTGAAAGAAGGCAAGCTTCCAGTCAAGCACAATGAGCCGGGTGAAGGGTGAAGGGTGGCTACTGTGTCAGACTGGCCACCTGATGGAATCCCAGCAATCCGAGCACAAAGTAGTCAACTTCTCTCTTCTCCACGTCGTTGCTGTCTTCTAGGGAAAGCCCACTTATACCTCGGGACTGGACGCCGTGAAGGAGCAAAAGAAGCCCAAGCAGCAGCAGCAGCAGCAGCAGCAGCAGGAGGAGGAGAAGGAGGAGAAGGAGGAGGAGGAGGAGGAGGAGGAGGAGGAGAGAAAATCTGGTTCCGCCGCGGAGAACGGCGTGGGGGACGATGTCGAGGAGGCAGCGGGCCGGCCCTGTGGCGAGGAGGACCAACGCGGAGCTCCCATCCAACCCCAAAGTGCCTTTAGCAGCAACTCCAAGACGTGCAATACTAACCCTCACTTACATGCACTAAGCATAGATGGCGGCGGCGGCCATAGAGAAGCAGTCGTCGTCTTTAACCAAGAAGAGTAAAAGCCTATTTTTTTTTTTCTAGAGGATGAAAGAAGGTACAGTGTCAGGAATATCTGGAGAGTGGGGGAAAAGTCTGCGGTTCAACGCACAAAAACTAAGAGTAAACAAGATGAATTGCGGATCCCTCTCATTGAATACAACCGGCGTGTTAAATGAGTGCAACCGTCGTTCACTCCCTCATCGCCAACACTTATCATACTAAAACGAGCAGTTTCCGGAGCATAGCTTTGGAAAAAACCCTTCTCTTTGTATAAGGCTGAGGTCTTCTGTTGTCACCCTGACCGCTCGACGAGTAAAATGAACCAGTTATTGGCATAATTCTTCCCCAACCCCCCCGGGCCACCACTGCTTGTTTGAGTTTGGTTCAAAAATTAACTGAGAAACAACAAACAATCCAAAAAAAACCCATTTAAATGCAAAATCATCCTGCCAAAAAAAAAAAAAAATCTGTTTCTTTTCATCAGGATTATTCGTAAATGTGGTTTCTTGGATCAAACGTAGAAACTCTCGTACCGACGTTTCAACAGAAACATCTGCATGGTTCCTAGTTTTAAGAAGTGTGTAGCTATTATGCATGTTGTCCTTTATCTTCAACCTGAAAAAAAAAGATCCCTGCACATTTCGCAACCTCAAAAAAATAAAAAAGCTAATATCAAAAATATAGTCCATGAAAAGGTGTTAACTGTCTGGGGGGGGGTTCTTTTTGTGATATTGACCTGTCGCATTCGATGCCGAAAACAAGAAATGATCCCGCCACCTCGGAGGTGGGATCACACTCAACGTTACTGTTCTCTGTTGCTGTTTTAACGCATTAGTCAAGTATCCAGGAGTGAAAGGAAAAAAAAACAAAAAAAAAAAAAAAAAAACCTGGGGGGCGGGGGGAAAAAAAAATGTGTGAAAGTGTAAAATCACCCCTTCTACTAGCCTCGCTGAGGGCAGCCGCTTTACCTCCCAAAATAAGAGTTGAATCCATTTTTGAGACTTTAATTTAGTGTTTTCAATCATCTTACTTCCTAACCAGCCGTTGACTTTAACATCTCTACTTAATTCTCCCGAGCTTTTTCTCCATCTTTATTAGTGATCATGAATATGGTGTATTCCCCTGTCCCCCAGTCCCCTGCAAGAGCTAAATAGGTTATCTTCTACGTAAGTTGGTCCGACTTTCTGCTACGGAACGAACTGCTGTCGGTTTGGATTGAATGCTGATGGATTGTGGCGTGGTGTGATCTGAAGGCAATGCAACTTACAATGCTTAATAAAAGTCTATTCTTTTAGTATAATTATTGTGGTTTGCTTGGGGTCTTTGTCCATTTTAAACGTTTTCTTCTTGTCAAAATGTAAATGTGTGTATAAATATATTGTGTGTGTGTATATATATATATATACACACACTTATACGTACAAACATATACACAGTATGTGTGTGTGTGTGTGTGTGTGTATATATATATATATATATATATATATATATATATATATATATATATATACACATACACACACACAGTTATACGTACAAACCTATACACAGTATGTTTGTGTTTGTTTGTGTGTGTGTGTGTGTGTGTATGTATATATATATATATATATATATATATATATACATACATACACACACACACACACACACACACACACACACACTTATACGTACATATACACAGTATGTGTGTGCGAGTCTCCGCTATATATATATATATATATATATATATATATATATATACACACACACACACATACACACATACGTATGTGCGTGTATACATATGTGTCTATGTATATGTTTTTTGAATATATAATTGGGTTTCTTTTTACCAAAGAATCGCGGATTACCACTTTAATGTAACGTGGTGCGAGCGCAAACGCAAGCGCAGAGAGGCATCCGACGGGGCTGTGGGAGATCCTGGCCGCCACCGTCTGGGAATGGGAGTTTGGAGACGAGGGCGATCTGATTAAAACTGTTACGTATTGGAATCGGGGGAGAGAGAAAAAAAAACCCCACCACAACGTAACGCAATGGTCCGTATCTGCGGAGTACACAATGGACGCCGGCGGCCGCTTTCCCCTGTGCTGACGGTGGTGTAAAGCCCCTACACGCTGCCCGGGCTGACGGTCTGAGCGCTGTTCCGTCTGGGACACACACGGAGGGAGAGAGCGAGAGGGACACGGAGCTGCGGAGGATCCAGGGAAACCCGGGTGAAATCGCTGCAATGTGGAGCCTCGGAACACTCATTCATCGGATTTGAGGACGATATTTTTTCGTTTGTTTCGCGCGCTGACGCAACATTCCTTTTCAGTTTTTTGGGTTTTTTTTTTTTGTTGTTTTTTTGTTTTTCTCGCAACGCAAGGATACCTTTTCTTTTTCTTTTCTCATGCTTTCTGGACGTCTCGATCGCTGTGCAGTCACCAGGGGGCACGCATGCAGTGCACAGGATAGGACACACACACACACAAAAAAATGCATTTCAAGGAAAACCCCCTCGTTTCTGCAAGATTTAATCCGACCGCGTCGGGGATGGATCCGAGGGAATAATAACAATAATAATAAAAAATAACAACAATAATAATTATTATAATAACAAGGGGGTTGATGTGCAGCAGCGGGACTGCCCCTGCGTTTGCCTTTTTTTTTTTTTCCTTCCCCGGGAGATCATATTGTAATATCGTCTCTCCGACGCTGCTTGTGGACTGAACATGGCGACTGTACCCGTGTATTGCATCTGCAGATTGCCCTACGACGTAACCCAGTTCATGATCGAGTGCGACGCCTGCAAGGACTGGTTCCACGGCAGGTAAAAGCGCCGCCGATTCGCGTGTTTTTGTGTGTTTGCGGTTTTGTTTTCGTGCGGGTTGTTATTTGTTGTAATTTTTTTAAGTACATATATATATTTATATACGCGTTTTGACAGCTTTTGTCGCCTCCATCTGAACGTCGAAGAGCCAGGCCGCTCGGAGAAGAAGGCGGAGTTTACATGGATCCCGGCTGGGGTTGGGACATTATTATTATTTATTTTTTTTTTGTTGTTGCGCGAATAACACAAAATATTTCCCCCGCCACCACCAACAAATGGGAACGCGCTACAATGGCGGGATTCATAAGTTGGCGGACACGGGTTGTTCGTGTTGTGTTTGTTAAGCCGGAGTGTGTTAACCACACGAAATAACCTCCTCCCCGGGTGGAGGGTGATCATGGAGGCGGGCGGCGGCGGGTGTCTGGGGGACGTTTGCGGAGGGATCCTCCCGCACATTAAGTCGCTATATGCTCGGATTAATATCAGGCGCAAACGGCACTATATTTTCCACTTCTTTTCCGGCTTTACGCGGCGATTTCGTGGTGGGCGCGGGGCTTGGAAATCACGACCACCCGAGTCTCTCCGCTCGGGCTCGACCAGCGAACGCGGGCGCTCGCGTGGATACACGACGGGCGTGTAGTTGCAGAGGAGACGTCGTTATCGTTCATTCGGATCAAGTTTCGTGTTGACCGGCGCCGTGTTGTGGCTCCGCGGGGGTGTGATGCGGTCGCTGGTCACAGTATCCCGCCGTGCGACGCGGACGTCGTCGTCACGCTCCGGTTCAAACCCGAAGCCCCGTCATGTCCGCTGTTGTTATTCCTGTCCGTTGACGCGGTCGGCGCATTGTAACGTCCGCGGGTGCGTTTGGGGGAGGGCCGCCCCCGTCGGCCGAGCGATTCGAGTCGGTTTCGAACGTTTGGGTTTTGGGAGGTGAAAGGGGCTTTCGGGTTCAGAACGAGCGTTTACGCGCCGGAACATTAACCCCTTGTGGGCCTCGCTTGCGTCGCCCAAGCAGCGTGGCTCCTATCGCCCCGGCCTGGCAGCCGAGCCATGTTTTGTCCTCCTCGCTTCTTCTTCTTCTTCTTTTTTTTTTTTTTTTTTTTTTTTTTTGCTTTGGAATCTCCTCGCACAAAACGTAATCTAAAAACGAGACGAACAAGTGCACATGTCAGAATAAGATAAAAAAAAACAACTATATTGGCCTGTAATGACATAGGTCAGTGGGTTCTCAACGCCCTCCCCCCAGGGCTCCTGCAGGAGGTTCCGGGGGGGGGGGGGGGTCCCCCAGCAAAACCGATCATAGTTAAACGTCACTGTTATTTGATTTACAACACTTTAGCGCCGTTATTTGTTAAATGTTGCATGTGTTGTAAAATACCTTATGAACGCACCGCTAGTTATCCCCGAAATATCATCAAGATTCAATGTCGATAGTGAGGTGTCCGTCCAAAGATATTGTGATTTTGTAGGCTCACCCAGCCCTCGTGGACCGTCTCTATTTGTTTTGATCATTTCGGTTTCGGAGCCTTAACCCTAACCCCCAAAAAGTCCTCCAATTCTACCTCCGATTTGGCCATTGATAACGGTCGTGTAAACAGGCTACAGACTATATTTCTGGTGCCCCTGTGGCGCGCAGACCAGGGCCCTCGTTTATAATCAGTGCATAAGCGCGAAGACCGCCTTTGCCACGTTATATGTTATACATGTTATACATGTTATATTTGTTATACATGTTATACATGTTATATGCAAATGTTGGGATTCATAAAAAAAAAAAACTTCACAGGAAATTGCGCGTACCTCTCCGGAATCGACGACCCACCCACATTAGAGTGCAAGCGTGAGAAATGAAAAATACCAACGGCACCGGGATGGAATTAAAGGCAGCAGTGGGAATTGATATGGTCGGCGGTAATGATAATGTCAAAGCTTTTCTCTGGGATATTTCTTATTGCTCTTTTACACTCCCGGGAAATCCTATTACACTGCCAGAGGCAACACGCCCATTGATTGTGGGCCACGGCGTGTCCAAACTTGAGAATTACACAAGAGAGAGCAATCAAGCGACCATAAATTAAACCGATAAACAACTGTTAACAAAATATGAACGAGCATCCGTCAAATCAGTTCAATGCAATGGCCTTTGTACATGTACTACAACTAAAAACACTGAGGCATACTTTTCCTGTTCAATTTCTGTGTTTGTTTTTGAGTTTGGTCCCACTGTGTCCATTGACAGTACAGCAGCCACTCAGTTACTGATGTGTAACGTGGTAACTGATGCGCTCGCATTGTCGAAGTCCACATCTGTCACATCTCTTTGCACGACCGCAGCACACTGGGATAAAGGAACAAAAATGCACACTTATCATGCGTTCGCCATAAGTCATGTGACCAGAAATAACCGTAAAGGCGCCTTGTCTGTCTTTGCACCTGCATACATCTGCCGTTTGTGTCGTTCCTTCCGTCCCAGAATGGTAGAAAACATGAAGCAAAACGCGCAGATCAGGTGAATAGGGAATCTACGGATGCATTCAGGTCTGAAAAGGTTTACCTCACCTTTACTGTCAAAGGTACTTTAAATCAGTAGCTTTAAAAGTGATTGGAAAAACCGCTAGACACCCTTTTGCGCCACACAGTTATCCTTTTAATTTAGTAAAATACAGACTTTGTGTGAGGTCCTTATGGGTTTCGGTTGCTTGGTTATGACAGACACCATCATAGCCTCCGCCTTCCAAGTACCCTTAGAAATAGTGTTCAGTTGGCACCGCTCCAAGAGTTTTATGGTGCTGGTGATGGCTTGTGAATAAGCTGTATTAATTTCAATTAGCCTAATGTTGATTACGCAGTGCATCAGATTCTGCTGCTATATTATGACTGTCAATATTAATTACAGCTGGATCATTGTATATTTCTACACAATCCTGGCAAATTCCAAGATAATTGTAATTTCTAAAAAACTTTAATTTAAATTCCCACGCTGTCTGTTGGCAGCTTCTAAAGATTAATACTAGGGATGCACCGATTGTGAAATTCTGGGCCGATGTATAAAATAACAATTTGGCTGATTGCTGATACCAATGTTTTGTTTATTTGTTTATTTTATTTTTGTTGTTATTTTTCCCCGTTTTGTACCAGGGAAACAAAGAAATCTTTCTTTCAGCCCTTCGTCACACCGTCTTTGAATGAGCACAAATTCAATCATACAAATTTATGAAACAACCTTTTATATAACATTTTTCACACAACAAAGATTATTTTTGTGATAAATTACTGTTTCAAAACCCTCTTTAGCCTGCTTTACAACTGCCTACTCAAATAGAAAAAAATGTCAGCACTTACATAGCCCAACAAAAATGACCTTTGGGAAACATAAGTGTCATTAAATGTAAAAAGGTAAAAGCGATTAGAAAAGCAATAAAGTTGAAATCAAATCAATAATCAAAGTTAAAATATTTGAACTTTTCTCCGTCCTCCGCAAAGGAATTACAGCCGGATGTTAGCAACTTTGCAGACATGGAGAAAGCGAGGAGCAGACTTTACTGCGCATGTCTGCGGCGGCTGCCGGAGATTTGCGTTGCGGTGACGGACGTTTTCTCTAGAATATTGCATTCAAATGGCTTAAATAAGTTCAAGTTCAAATTCAAGAGATTATTTGTCACATACATATACATACATTCATAC
Source organism: Zeus faber (assembly GCF_960531495.2). Classification (NCBI taxonomy): domain Eukaryota; kingdom Metazoa; phylum Chordata; class Actinopteri; order Zeiformes; family Zeidae; genus Zeus; species Zeus faber. The sequence goes on from NC_137192.1 coordinate 8,001,091, forward strand.
ATATAAAAACAGTGAATTGATATATAAACGTTTTTTCTATTTATTAATTGCATGGAGGCTGTTTGGTGTTTATAGCGAGGAAGCCCATGGAGGATTTGACATGGTGGTCTCGCATGTTGCGGTTCGTCCGGTGATGAAGTTGCTGCTCCGGGTTATAACTTGTATAAACTCTTATATGTAATAACAGACACAAAATAATTGTAACAATTTATTGGGGTCTTTGTACGTCGCCATCGCAACATATCGTCACGCTCTTTTTTCGTTTTGCTGTCGTACCTCCCCCTCGCTTCCCGGGTTGCGTTCAGGATGTGCCGTCAGCCCATTCCTGTCTACCGTGTTCCAGCTGAACGTAGCATCAGGCAAATAAACAGCACAACATTTTGCCGGCGCAAAATGGAAGCGACACAACGGATAAACATCGGCCACTCCGTTCTGTGAATGTCATCTTATTTGCTGATGGGCCGATGGCAGTCAGCGAGGCGAATATCGGCCGATACCGATGTACGGCCGATATTCACCGAAGATGGGTGCTTCCCTAGCTGCTACAGTACGACACATCACCCGGTTTGCATTCAACAAAGCAGAGCCCGGTTGACTGATAACAGGATAGCTACTTTGCAAAAAAATGTTCATAAAACCAGCTCAAACATCAAAACCTGCTTTGCTGAGGGCAGCTCCCGTCGTGCAATTCTGTGGCAGAGGATGTTGCCAGAATTTCAGCTGTGACAGTTGAATACAAGCAGTGGATTAGAACCCAAAATGGCTTTGACTCCTCTAATAGGAGTTCAGCAGATCTGGCTTCTCATCCTATGGGTCAGTGGTGCAGACTAGTAAGGACTGCGTTGTTGGGGAATTTATAAACCTGTAAGACTGTCAATGATACGCTTTCTATGCAGATGTAATGCAGATAAATGTAAAATGAATTAATTACAAATTAATTATCTAAGATTATATATTTTTTAATTACTTTAGTTTGGATTAAGTTAATACAATGTCACTGTCTAGAGAACTACATCCATGTAAGACTGCAACCAAACTGCATGGACTTTACGTTTTATGGTTTCATCTTTTGTCACTTTTAGATAACTCGACGCAAACAGCGTCGAGTTCAGACAGACATTAAAGGAGCGATCGGTAACAACTTAGCCCAGAGGAAGCCGTAGGAACTACAGCCACAATGGCATACGTGTCTCCGCCTCCGCGACCTCAAACCGACCCCGGACCTCCCTCGGCTCTCACCCCTCCCGTCCCTGTGAGAGCTACAGTGACCTCAGTTGGACACAAAGTATTAACGGCTAAATTGAATTTTTAGGTTGATTAATGTCAAAGTTAAAAGGTGACATACCCCTTTGTAAGCTGTTTTTAAGTTCAACTAAGCTGTTTATGCCAAGTTCAGACTACGTGATTCGGGCCTGATTTTCTGCTCGGCGACAGGTTTTTGGAGATTCCCCGGGCAAAGCCCCAGATCAGAGGCAAATTGTAGCACGCTCACAACTGCCCACAACGCGATCCGACTGCTCCCCGAGTGCTCGCGGGCGGCTCGCGGACGGCGGCAGGATATCAAGCAGGTTTAATATCTGGTCGTGTCGGGGTCGACTCAGGATTGATGCAACAAGCTACAGCTAATGAGAGCAGACGCGGAGTGAGGGGGAGGAGTCGAGAAGGACAGATGGGAGTGCACGGCGCAGCAGCCAGAAACGCACAACATACCTATTTTACCTTTCGTGTCCAGTTTTTTAATATACTTCTTATTTAAATTCTGCTTTTATTCATTTTTTTTTATTCACAGGATTCCCCCTGGTGAAAGACGTTGTAATGTGTGACCCCGTGTCACCGATCGGTCACGTAGTGTGAAACCACCAACGACTTCAAGGCTCCCGATCACAGGATAGGAAGTTGTGTAGTGTGAACAGCACAGCGATCGGACCACTTTTAAAGTTGTGTATTGTGTCCGCGGCATGAGTTCAATTTGTTGAAATTGTTTGGTTCCATTTGGGCGTGAGCATCGATTTTCTTTTTGTTTTGTTTTGCCTAAGCTCAATCGGCAATAAGAGAGGTGATTCTCTCTTTCATTGTATTAGGTTTCCTTCGGAGGCAACCGCGCTAATAGGAGTCGTCGCTGCCGAGAAGTGAGTGATTAGGGGCTCATTACATCCACTCGCTCTGTGATTAGGGCCCGCGCGTCGCTCACGCCCACTGTATTCTCCCCTCGTCGTCTCCCGGTGTTAATTTACGACGCTGCACTCTCCCTGTTTGTAGCTTGGTGTAGCAGTTCGTCTTGACGTTCAGCTTTAATACATTCAGTTCAGGGCCGGGGGGAAAAAATAGAGTAATTGGAGTAATTAAAAACCTTTATTTTTGTATATTTGAGGCGCTCTAGATAGGTAGATAGAAAAGGCAGTAATAATAATAACGTAATAAGAACACAAATAGTAAAAGAAAATGACATTATGCAATGTACAATAAAAACAAACCTCAGATAAACAATAGAAAATAAGATTCACCATAACAATAACCAGTGTTTGCACTTTTCGTTCAGGCAATGACTCATTGCTCGCCAAACAAAGTATCCGAGCTAAAGGCACAATAAGTAACATTGGACCACAATTGTGTGTTGTGTGTTGTAATTTAAGTAACGTTATCTATGAATCCTCGAATCCTGAATCTTGATTTGTATTTAACCACCTCGGTCATGAGCGGAGCAGTCGGAGCCTCTATAATCCATATTTCTCAGTGCAGACGGGAACATCCTTTCGCTCTTTAAATGACTTCACAGAGACTGAGCTTTGCGGGTAATAGGTTTTCATTGAGAGTGTACCTGCACTCCATTATTTTAATGCAATGCCTCTCCATTTGGCATGGACAAATGTTATCCCTGAGAAGTGTTCTGAGAAGAACCGTAGTTCTCACTTTTTGGTTTCCAGCGTCAATTATGTCCGGCGATAAGTCATACTGGGGATGCGGGTTTGTTTTGAAAGTTTCTAAGAGATGAGATTTAAGGCTCATGGATCATTTCCAATACATATATTTATTCACTTGTTCATACGGATTAGGACTCTGGCAATCAAATCTTTCATTTGTCGATCAGTAATTTCATGACCTTTTTAAAACAAACGTCAGACTGTGCAAGTACATATTATACTGTACCCCCTGTAATGGACCATAGGAACACTTTTTTCGAAAGCACACGCGCACGTACTTGTCTGTTGAGAGATACTTCATGCAACAGGATGCAACGCACTTTGACTCAACTCAAAAACACACAAAATATATTCTTGCACTCTAAAGCCGGCGAGTGGAAAGAATAATAAACACTCTTGAAATTTAACAGTACGGAAACATATTGAATTAAGGTCCGTGAGATGTGTTTTTTAAGAAATTGCGGCAGTAGGGAACCGGGTGAAGGGGAAAAAAATGGGGACTCTGGAGGGTTAAAGACATTATCGTTTAGTTTAGTCCTTAAAAGATAATCAGTAATGTATTTAAGGACATTGGAACTAATGCATCACTATGTTCAAGAGTCACCGCGATGCTGTTTTTCGCATTTTTGAGTGGTATTGCAATCTGTATTTAGTTGTGTTGCCATATTTTTGAGACAAGGTTTATTTTGTTATCCGAATGAATGATGCTTAGAGATGTGACCCAAAATGTCTCACAATACAGGGAATTAACCCTAACCCTTACTTTCCCATGTATGTGTGCGTGGTGTGATGAACCTCAGTTTGATACGTCACCAAGTAACATTGGGTAGACATCGCCATTTTCATGCATATCATGCACGTTTTAGAGTCAGTTGAAGCCATTGGTCACATATGCAATTTGCATCAGGCCTAAATATATGATTTGGTTATAACGTCATTCTCCTATATTATTGTAATAATGAGCTTGAACTTGAACTTGAACTTGAGATACGACCCGTCCTTAGCCACGCCCATGTGTTGTAAGACAGAATATTCGGGTGGAATTACATAATTCTTTTGCAAACATAAGTATGAAAACATAGAACGTTGGTACAGAGAAAGAGCTTGTGACGTGTGGCTCCCTGGCACCGATCAGTCATGTAGTGTGACACCACATCAGCTTTCCCGCTCTGTTGATTCTGCCGACTGAGATATTGCTAATCGTTCATTGGGGCCTCCGATTCGACTGCTTGTGCTTTCCGATGTATTCATGAAGCGAAATCACAGTAAAATCGCCAACTTCATGCATTTATCAGGGTTCCTACCAGGTCCTTGAGGTGCTTGAAAAGGCCTGGAAAAAGATTTGATAATTGAAGAGCCAGACATTCCCCTTGGTCGTGTTGTTTGAAATCGCAACGTAATGAAACAATTTCCAGAATCGCATTCATCAAATGTACCAGTGTGGTTGGAAGTAGATACTTGCAAGAGCAGATGACAATGACATTAATAATATACATATCATAGATATACTTTTATAAATTATTACGATTTTATTGTGAGTATGTTCTGTTTTAATGAATTTAAAAAAAGCATAATACAATAATATAATCACATTGAAAATGGATTATTTTGAAAAATACGTTAGACAATACTTTATGTAAGTACGTTTTACATTTTTACATTAGGTTAATCGTTATTTAAAAAGCGCCTTGTAGGACGTACTGTTGCAGAGTGCTTAGTCAGGTAGCATGAAACAAACGGACGTGCATATACAAACCATAAAAATAAATAAAATAAAAGACATAGTAAGTCACGTGGAGCAAAGTTAAAGGCTAATATCAGGATGTGTATGTGTTTTTAAATGACGGCGCTGTCACTTGTGTCCACGCCGGTGCATTTGAGCGCCGGCCCCCGGAGACGAGCTTGACGCCGTGGAGCACAACGGGCTCCACCCGGGACGCGCCCTGCGCAGCCCGGGACCGCGAGTGCGAGCGGCGTCCAGACGCCGCCCGCTCCCGCTCTGAGCTCCAGCGGAAGCGCGGGAGGCGTCGTAGTACACGAACCACTCGACGAACAGAGAGAGAGAGAGAAAGGAACACACACACACACACACACACACACACACACACACACACACACACACACACACACACACACACACACACACACACACACACACACACACACACACGAGGGGGGATTGTCATGACTGGCTTTTGGAAGCAGCGCCCCCACGCGGAAGGAATCCGCCCGTGTCGCCCCACGCTGCGAGCGGCGCTGGGCGGCATCGTCAGGCTTTTTGTTGTTGTTGTTGTTGTTGTTGTTGTTGATTCTTATTTTTTTTTTTCTTTCTTTCTTTCACCTTCTTTTTCCTTTTTATAGCTCACATTGTCCACACGCGACTCTGCGCCTACGTACTTATTTATCTATGTATTTATCTGTTTGTTTGTTTGTTTGTTTGTTTGTTTATTTATTATATATATTTTTTTTAAACGTAAATTATAATCATTTTGTCATGTTTATCGTTTTGTCGGATCGATAACATTCCACATTTGTATATTTCATCCCGATGTCAAGGGAACTTGAAGCCAATGTCTGATATTTTGCAAATACTAAAAATAAATAAAATAGTAATACAAATATTTCACATTTGAACAATAATTCAAATACAATTTGATAATAATGTGACATTAATACAAATAAAGTGTTTTTTTCTATTTAAAATGTGAATTACAGGTGTTTTCACAAGTTGGGTTGATGATTGTTTATGTCCTACTGTTAGTCAGTAAATTGCTCTTCGTACTGTGGATGTTATTAAACCTTATGGCCTTTTTCTGGGACAGTGGCATAAAATCTGAAAAATAAACAACTGAACCGTTCATCAAAATCGTCAGGTAATCGTCAATTAAAATGTCATGGTTGCCACAGCCCTAATAATGCTCATTTCTTATTAGACTACATTCACGTCTCGGCAGTTGAGAACAATATTTCTTGCTGCATCAAAATACTTTTTTTTTTAACCACAAAATACATTTATTTGTGTACGTACGTAGACACTTATCATTAGCCATTAGGAAACATGAAATAAGTGCATCTACAATAAAACAACAGTTTTTATTGGTTTTGTTTGGAGAATCGCGCAGCGGAGCAGAGATTGTGTGGTGCACCGCCACCTTTTTTTTTTTTTTAGAAAGGTTTAAAACACAGGAGATTTGCGGGAAAATATTTAAACCGGAGGACAAAAATTTGGTAGAATCCCGGGGAAAAAAGGGAGAGTTGACAGGTGGGCCTCATAAAAAAAAAAAACAACAACACACAGCACAATTATTTTTTTGACTTTCTTCCCTCGTCTGTAGTTTTGTCACAAACCGTTGGTATTAACTCCTCTTTATTTGAAAAGATTTGTGCTGGTCTGTGCAGCCAACAACAGAGCAGCTCCCACGCTTAGCTTCTCGCAAGGGTCTGAGGGTCTTGCGGGAAAAAAATGCTGCACCTCCGCTAAAAGTATTTCTTAAGCCGTGGGTGGCGTCGGAGGGCGAGGCAAATCTGAACGGCTTGTTGAATCACATGTTTTCTGACCGAGGGACCCCACACCAAACTGACTGCCTGGTCTCATTTCACAGTTTGTTGGTTAGTAGGCCCATCAGAGACCCAAATGTATAAGGAAAACCCAAATGTATAAGGAAAAAAGCAAGTTTTTCATTGTCCCCTCTTACTCTGTACCTGGTGTTTATGCCTCAAACCGTCCTGAATTGTCCCGTGACTTTTGTCCGTTTTGTCCTGTTGACCGAAGTCAAAAGTTCACACCAATTTGGACTTTCTAACTATTATCTTCAGCTCAGTTTTTTTTACTTTCCTTCCATGTGTTTCAGCTGTGTCGGGGTGGATGAGGATGACGCTCCAGACATTGACATTTATCACTGTCCAAACTGCGAGAAGACCCACGGCAAATCTACATGTAAGTCACCGCAGCAAACGTTACCTGCGCAAATCCAGCTTCACACCGACTGCGTCGTCGTATCTGACGGGCGTATCCTGCCCCCGGGGACCGTCAGGTGAACTGCATCTGGGTTTCGCGTCACAAACGTTCAGCTGGACATTTACCATGTTCCATGAACTAGAGTTTAAAACTCCCTTTATATAGTGATTACAAAGTTCAAAAAATTGTGTTAATGGTGACCCCCCCCAGCGTTAACGTTAATAACGTCACATTTGGAAAAACCCGACTTATTTTCTTGGTTTTAAGCCCAGTTCCAATAGAAAAAAAGTCATAGTGTCAGACCCAAACCTGTCAAATGAATTTAAACATTTGTACACATCCCGGAGCCTCGATGGGACTCTCCATAGAATGAATGGACTTCCGGTTTGTTCTTGACGTTCGTCGTTCGTCGTTCTTCGGTGCGAAGCAGACTTTCGAATAGTGGTTTGTTCACACTGTGTATGTGTGTGTGTCGGTGTGTGTGTGTGTGTGTGCGTGCATGTGTGCGTGCGTGTGTGCGTGTGTGTGATGCGTTAACTTGAAATGCGTGTTTCTGTGTATGCCGTTTTTTACACTTAACACAAAAAAATGCTGTTTCGGTCCGCAGTGAAAAAGAAAAAGAATTGGAACAAACATGACACGGGACAAAGCACGGACATCAAGGCTGTGCAGAATGGCAGCCAAGTGTTCATTAAGGAGCTTCGCAGTCGGACGTTTCCAAGGTAAGGCTGAATCATTTCTTTAGTCTTTAAATGAAACGGTCCGCTCCCAGAATTGATTCTGCAGTTTATCATAACGTCCACTCGGGGGCAGTCTCCGATAGCTTTCCAATAGAAACGTCCCTCCCTCACATGGGGTATCATTACACATGGTCCGCATACACAAGAGATTGATTGTTTTCCTGTCATGTAAAGCAGATCCGAATGCTTTCACATGGCTTTACAGGATGACTGCAGTTGGAACAGTGAGATATTAAACTGACGCCGAACCCCCATTTTCGTCTCTTTGCTTTTGCAGCGCCGAAGAGGTCGTGGTAAGACTGAGCGGCAGCCAGCTGACGATGGACTACCTGGAGGAGAACGGCTTCAACGAGCCCATAATGGTCCTCAAGAAGGACGGCCTCGGCATGTCCATGCCGGCCTCCACCTTCTACATCAGCGACGTGGAAAACTACGTCGGTGCGTATTCACTCCCATCATTTATTTGCAGGGACAACATTGGATACTGTACACATGAGGACCACGGACCCATGTGATAAGATGTTGTCTCTGGCAGACAGATCTGAGATTTGTAATGCAATATATATGTATATAATGATCTCCTGTAGCTGTACTTGTTAATTTAATTGATGTTAATTAGATTGAATACATTGTTTTTATTTCCTACATTGTTTTTATATCCTGTATTTTGAAATGGTGCAATACAAATATGTCTAATACATTTCCCTTGATTTGGTTTGAATATTTTTTGGGACATATGTGAGGGGTCCTCGTTTTGTTTTCCCTTATATATAAGGGGTCCTCGGTTGAAAAAAGTTTGAGAACCCCTGGTTTAAATCTTCCAAATCATTTCTATAGTTGCAGTAGCGCCCTTCCTCCAGCAGAGAGCGCGTTTGCTCTTCCTTGGCGTCTATGAGACCAACGCTCTTAACTTCCTATTTATTTGTTTCTCCTATTTCTCTTTTATACAGCTCTGAGAAATTGTTATTTTATTTGAAAAATCGCACCATCCTCCAGTGTTTTATACGCCGCGCTTGCACTGGATCGACCGCTTGTTTTGGGTGCAGGTCCCGACGTGGGTGTGGACGTGGTGGACGTCACCAAGCAGACGGACAGCAAGATGAAGCTGAAGGAGTTTGTCGACTACTACTACAGCACCAACAGGAAGAAGGTGCTCAATGTCATCAACCTGGAGTTCTCCGACACCAGGTGGGCGGCCGTTTGGATTTGCGACGGAGAGACGCACTGTCGAAATGTTTCGAAATATTTCACGCCGTAGCGCTTCACTCTCCCCGTCGCAGGATGAACGCCATCGTGGAGAGTCCACAGATCGTGCGGAGGCTCTCCTGGGTGGAGAACTACTGGCCCGACGACGCCCTGCTGGGAAAGCCCAAAGTCACCAAGTACTGTCTGATCTGCGTCAAGGACAGCTACACGGACTTCCATATCGAGTGCGGCGGAGCCTCCGTCTGGTACCACGTGCTCAAGGTGTGTCCGGACTTCCAGTTCACTGAGTCTTCAATGGCCCCAATTTGAATGGGAAATTACTTGTTTACGAACCAGCAGAAAGTAATGACTAAGTATTTACCCTGAAGGAAATGAGCTCAAGCTGACTTTTCCCCTCGATGGATTTGGACGTGATACACAATATTTTCTGTCCCTCTTCACTACACTCTATGATGAAGGCAAAAACGGCCCAAAAACATACTTATATATGTAGATTGATGCTTGATAATGCCGAACAAATAGTCAACAAGCAATCCTTGCCGACAACTAGTCGATTATCATATTCATACAATTATCATTATTACATTGTTATATTATATTTTATTATTATCATGCAATTTGTCACGGTGAGGATTGGTGCGTTTTTTTATACATAATGAGCAGTCTGACATTTTAATGATAAGATAGAGAAGAATAGAAAAGAATAATATATAATAATAAAATCTAATTAAAGATCAAATGAAAACACAAATAGCCTAATATACACAAATAGTCCAAAATATACAGAATATACAAATGCGATTCTACACACAGGATAAATGCTCTGTATAGGGTATAAACAATATTATAAGAGTATTCTTTATTAAGATATTGCAGAGCTGTTTATAGGAATTGGGGCGTGTCCTTCTCTGCACCAGGGGGAGAAGATCTTCTTCCTGATCAAACCCACTTCAGCCAACCTGTCGCTGTACGAGCGCTGGCGGTCGTCGTCCAACCACAGCGAGATGTTCTTCGCTGACCAGGTGGACAAGTGCTACAAGTGCACGCTGAAGCAGGGCCAGTCCCTCTTCATCCCATCAGGTGAGAGGGCGCGGCACGCCGCCGCCCATTGCCGCCGGTGTTCGTCCAACCGACGCAAATTCACCTTTTTATTTATTTTCTTCTCTTGTAAGGTTGGATCAACGCGATACTGACCCCGGTGGACTGCCTGGCCTTCTCCGGACACTTTGTCCACAACCTCAGTGTGGAGATGCAGATGAGGTGAGCTGGCCCTGGCACACCCACGTCACTGACGCAGCACACTGGGGCCCGTGAGATGTTATTTATTCATTTATTTATTTGTTTGTTTGTTTGTTTGTTTATTAATTTGGTTTGTTAGTTAGTTCGTTTTTTTAGTGTGTTAGCTAGTTAGTTAGTTATTTGGTAAGTTATTTATATATATATATATATATATATATATATATATATAATTTAATTATTTAGTTAAAGGCTGTATAAACTAAAATAAAAATAAACAGTATATATGCAGTTTATTGCACATGCGTGTGTATATATAAAAGTCTTTCTCCTCTTGCAGTCCCTTGAAACCCCCCTCCCCATTTGACAGATGATGTTGAAGTAAAAGTCAGTTGCACCGTGGTCATCAGCAGCCCCTGCTTCATGAATGTGAAGTTCAATGTGGGGATTAACATTAGAAAATGACCACCAAATAGACCAGCCAATAAGCAATTATTCATGAAAGCAAAACTGTAAACACCTTAATTTAAGGGAACTTCAGCTTTTATCCTTTTAGCGCTCCGCGGATCGCAGGATACCTTCCCGGTCTTTTGGAAAATGTGCCGTAAATTTGCTTGTTCATGCGATGTCATTTATATGTCCAAAACCCGCGCCCGCTCCATTCCCACCTCAGAGCGTATGAAGTGGAGAAGCGGCTGAAGGTGAAAACACTCACCCCCTTCCCCAACTTGGAGACGGCGTGCTGGTACGTGGGGCGCCACTTCCTCGAGCGCTTTAAAGGTGAGCGCTTTGTTGCATCGCTGCGGACAGGACATCCCCACAGACAGGCAGACACACAGACAGGCAGACACATAGACAGGCGCACACATAGACAGGCAGAAAGGAGAAAGGACTCCCTCACAATCACTTTTACATATACAAGGAATTTGACATGGTGATTATTGGTGCGATTCTCTACAGACAATTGCACTAAAATACTACTTATAATAATCATAATCATGATTATATAATAGTAATATTAATATAATAATTCTACTAATAATTATAAGAACAATATAATAATATTGTTATGGTATACATAATAATAATAATAATAATAATAATAATAATAATAATAATAATAATGTAATATAATAATAATACTAATAATGATTATAGTAATATAATAATAATAGTAATAATAATAATAATAATAATAATAATAATAATTATAGTAATAATAATAAAATGATAAAAAAGTAAAATAAAATGTTAACAAATATACACAAAGAGCCAAAAAATACAGAACACAAATATATAAAATAATATAATATATAGAAATACACAAAATATACAAAAAGCGATCCTATGCACAGGATAAATTATTGGGATCAGTATTAATTATAAATAATTTCTGTGTAGTGACTCCCATCCTCATTTAGCCAGGATACGAGTGGGGCAAAACCAAAGCAAATGCAGTGAGATCTGTTTTTTTTTTTTTTTTGGGGGGGGGGGGGGGGGGGTCTTCTGACATTTGGTGCATGGCTAATGGATATCTGCCGTGCAGATGAGAAGCTTGGACGCTCCCAATATTATTTCAGTACTTCAAATTGGTCGATTCACAGATGACTATCTTCAAAAGACCTGTCTTCAGCCGAAATCACTCGCCCCATTTCGAGCCCGTGTTTAAACTCTCCTCAGCTGGCCTGGAGCGCTTGTTTATATTTCCGCCACTCTCCCTCGTAGCCAAGGCGGCGGTTCCCGCACAGGAGGCCGGGCCGTTAATACGGCATTATACATTTTGAACCTTCAGGTCCGGTCATATCCTTTAATTTCACCGGAAATCGCGGGAAGCTCCAAATGAGATCGAAATCGCAAAGCTGGACCAGCCAGTGCCGCTTGGGGTCATTCCTTCTCTCGCCTCTCCCCTGGTTCCAGCCTGCGCCTCCTCGGTGGTTCATTCATCATTTCCTGCGGCGGTTGCATATCCAAACCTGCTGTAATTAGCCTGCCGTTTTTTTTTGTTTGTTTTTTTGTTCCCTCCTCTGCCTTTTCAACCGCAATTGAAGGCGCGATGCACATGAAGATGGAGCGCGACGGAACGTCTTCCGCGTCGAGGACCCGGAGCGACGTCGAACGAACGAGTCGGTCTCCAGACGCGCCGTCGACTCGCGCCGAGGGGAAAATCAGAGCCTCGGGCGTCTTTTACGTCCAATCTGATGACGCATTTTCACGTTGAGCAACAGTTATGAAGTGTAATCGTGGAGCTGTGCAAATAGACATGGCCGTCAAATCGCACCAAAATGGCGTTTTAGGTCATTTCTTCTTGAAAGCTTCCCGAAAACGCTGACGTCGTGAGTTCAACTTTGGCCTTTACGCATTAAAAGTCTCTCGAACTGTAGTTATCACGGGCTAACAGTGTTGTTTATCAATAATATGATCGGGGCGCTCAAGAAAGGAGCTCGATAGGCTCAATGGTCCTGATTCAAATTTCATGAGATATTATTGCCCCCTGCTGGCCTGGGCTGCTTTTGTCAGCGTTTTAAACGTTTTTTGCTTTCTCGTGTGGACGGAGATTTTCTCTTTTAAACTGAGGGGGAAGATGTGTTTTCCGAAGGATCTGTATGAGTGTGGACAGGGCCTTAAGCTTTACCAGGGAACCATATTGAGGAAAATCAAAAAGCGTGCAGCTGCTGATGGACACACTCTTTGAACCTGCTCCATAGAGTTTAGACTTACTAGTATTAAGTAAATCCAGCACAGTCTTTGTCGCTTTATGCCTAGATGGTGATTATCATTCTAGTGACTTCTTCTGAGCTTGCCGCTTTACAGTTGCTGTTCACTTTGGGTCTCATGACTTGGGCTCCTCCCCTTTTTTTTCCGGGTTTCCAGGTTTACATAAGGCAAATAAGCAGCCGGCGCCCTACTTGGTACATGGTGCCAAAATCATTAACGGAGCATTCAGAGCGTGGACCAAAAAGCAGGTACGGGCATTCCTGGTCTGGTCATACTATCGTCTGCTATTACATTTAAGAACATCGATACGGGCGCTGACGTCTCTCTCTCCAACAGGCGCTTCTCGAGCACGAGGACGAGCTTCCGGAGAACATGAAGCCCACGCAGCTCATCAAGGACCTGGCCCGGGAGATCCGAATCTCAGAGGTGCTTCTCCAATTCCGTCGCCCCCGCGCGCCCTGAAATGAGCCTCCTTCTCATGATTGCGTCCCCTGTCCCTTCCGTCCCCAGAACGCCACGAAAGCCACCAAGAGCGAGCCCAGCCCCAAGGCCCCGGCGGAGGAGGCCCCGTCCACGAACTCGGAGCCCGAGGATCCCGTGTCCCCGGCGCAGGTCCCCTCGCCGCTGCCCGGCCGGGAGAAGGCGGCCCGGAGGAAGGCCCCCAAGCCGCCCAAGCCTCTGAAGATGCCCAAGGCTCCCAAGCCCCCCAAGGTGAAGGAGGCGGCGAGTGGGAAGAAGAAAGGCAAGAAGACGAAAGAGCACACGCCGCCGCCGCCCAAGCCCTCCAGCTTCGCCGCGCTGGAGTCCCACGCCAAGGACATCCTGAGCAAGATGGAGCAGCCCAAGAAGGGCAAGGTGAGCGCGAGCGTCTTGACCTTGTTGTTGTTGTTTTTCATTGCACTTCACACGTTGGGACAGAGAAAAAAACGCACATGCATGTCGTCTCCAGGCCACACGGAGACGTGTTTCCATCTCGCGCCACTCATGACCTTTTTGAAATAAAATGAAAGCCGCAAGCGTTGAACATTTGCATCCCCCGAGTTTCACCTAATGGCATGCCTCCATCTTGCTACCGTTCTGTGGCCCATTCCATCCTTGACTTGAGTCTGGGTGAATGAAAGTGGCCTGGGGGGTGGGTTACTTTTGCTCTTGAACATCATCATGCGGCCGAACGCCATTCTTACTCAAATTATTCTAACCGTTCAGGCCATCAAGAACGTCCTGAGTATGTCAGAGAAAGAAATATCAAAGCAGAACAATGTGGACAAGTTTGAGATCAGAGAGCAAAATAAGAGCAAGACCGAGGCGAAATGGAAATACAAGGTAAGATCATTTCACCGGAGATGGTTTTATCATGCTGTGGAAACTAAGACAGAAACAAAAATGTCAGGGCTTGGGCGATAGTAAAGTTGCGCATGGGCGTTCACAGTGACGGGCACTGTAAAAGTGTAACAACCTGATTATTACTTAATAATGGAAGTAATTACCTGGAGGCGAGCCTTAATCACTGGACCATCCGTGCCAAGAGCCATTATGTCCAAATCCTAGGCTGTGCACATACGTCCACATACATCCTCTTTGTGCGTGCAAGTGAATGACCTTTGGGGTGGGGTTTTTAGATACTGTGAAAATATTGCATATGGTGGCAAATATTGCAATATTCGATATTATCGAATATCTGCCCAAGCCTAGTTCCGAAGCCAAATTGATTTTTCCTTAGAAGCGAATAAACCTAGGCATACTGTATATGGAGTAGTCCCAAAGGTTTACAACCTGAGAGAGAGCGAGAGAGAGCGAGAGAGAGAGAGAGAGAGAGAGAGAGAGAGAGAGAGAGAGAGGGAGAGAGTTCACCCAAAAAGCGACTCGCACACTTGACTTCAAAGCAATCAGCCGAAATAATGATGCGGCCTTAGTGGCACACATCAGGCCTGCAGCTCATCAAGTCGGACTTTTACCTAACGGAATGACGCTATGTCAGATGCATAGCATTCCACCTAAGTATTTACATATGGGCTCTATGCAGGTCTCTTTTTTTTTTCGGGGAGGGGGTTAGGGAAGAAAAAAAGACACAAGAAGTTTGTTGTGTCATTACCGCAGAACAACATGGAAAGCTTTTGGCTTTTGGCTTTTTTTTCCCCCTTTGGAGAAAAAAAGTGTATTCCTCTCGAACGGAAGACATTAGTGGGGAGGAGGGGGCTTTGGTTTTTCGTGCAAAATTCAATGCCAAACTACTTTGGAATGTTTGTAGTCCAATCCAAGGATCCTGATCGCCGCGCTGCTCGCATCGGCGCCCGAGCCAAGGTCACCCGAGACCACGCCGTCGCTCTCGATCAGGAGCGACGCCGGTTAAAACGTTGCAGCTCCGCTCAATTAGGGCCTTTGTGTTAAATAGAATTCAATCTAGAGGGTTTCTCGCTTAGTTTCTGGGCACACACACACACACACACACACACACACACACACACACACACACACACACACTGTAAAGTGGCTGTCTTGTTAAATGTAAATTTCTGGAAGCGCATTTTTTTCCCCCTTGTATGGATTTGATTTTCAGTTGATGCAAAACTGTGCAAGCTTCGTAAGGAGTCAAACTGGTCTACAGAACGTTATCGATGTTGTCGTTGTCGTGGTCGTTTATCTTTATCATTTCCTTCACAGAACAGTAAACCGGATTCCCTACTGAAAATGGAGGAGGAG
Source organism: Zeus faber (assembly GCF_960531495.2). Taxonomy (NCBI): domain Eukaryota; kingdom Metazoa; phylum Chordata; class Actinopteri; order Zeiformes; family Zeidae; genus Zeus; species Zeus faber. The sequence goes on from NC_137192.1 coordinate 8,016,567, forward strand.
TGCAAATTCGACAGGACGTCGCTGTTGGGCAGCAAAGACAAATTCAGCTTCACCATGTCCCACAAGAAAACGCTCGGGTACGTACGGCGTCGAAAGGAAACACTTAGGGGCAGTTTGGGAGACATAGATCAGGCCTAAATTTTGACAAAATCACACTTTTAATCGGGTGTAACTGAAATGGCCTTCCTCAGTCACGGTTGAAACTAGTCTCAGACTTAGCTTTAGTCTTGGTTTCAAAAAAATAAATCTTGATTTTTTTTACGGAAGGAAGATAAGAGCTGATCCAGGTCTGAGTGAAGGCTGAAGTCAAAGCTGGCCCAGAGGCAGGTCCATCTTCGGATGAATGGATGTGACCTCCAGGTGGAGCAGGTGGAGCAGCACTAAGACCAGACGGAAGGAGCTGACTCCTCCTTCATGACTTTAGTCCAGAACTTCCTCGTCTCCAACTAATTCATATTTAATTAAGCCACATCTGAGACAAGGCATTTTTAAATTGTGCACCAATTCAAGCAGGGTTATTTCAGTCCCGATCTAGATGTAATCCCATCTGTGAAACCCTGAATGTGAATGTTCCCAATGACTCAAGAGTTACGGCCACGGACCATTAGAGCCCATTTTGCGGCGACCTTGATACCTCTGATGCGGGTGCTTCTTGTATCAGACCCCTTATTGTTCTGTTGGTTGTCGTCGTCCCCCGTCAGCTCCAAGACGCTGAAACCGCAGACCAACTCGAGTGTCTTCGGATCGTTACAAAACTTGAAGGAGGACAAAGCCAAGCCGGTGAGGGACGAGTACGAGTACGTCTCGGACGAGGGCGAGCTGAAGATAGACGAGTTCCCCATTAGGAGGAAAAAGAACGCCCCGAAGAGAGACCTGTCGTGTGAGTAATTTCTTTTTTTTTTTTTTTTTTCACGTTCCAAGCGACGAGTGATGGATTTCTAATATCATTTCAACCAAAAAAAACAAGAAGCCGGTCGTAGATTCCAGAGGATGAAAAGACAGATAAATAGCGATTGAACTCTTTTTTTTTTTTTTTTCTCTCTCTCTCTCTCTCTAGTTTTATCAAAGATCCAAGAACCCATTCAGCCAGCCAAAAAACCAAAACTCCAACCCTCGGTGACCAAGGTATGTATATATACACACACTTCGGGCTCAAAATAATTTCTTTAATTAACATGAAAACAGTCCGCTCTGCTTCAGTCGAGCGGAGTCGAGTAGCCAGCCCCCCCACCCCCGCTAAAGAGAGCCGGTGTTTGAACAAATTGGAGTAATTACCGTATCTTATGTACATAAGGGCGCCCGGTGATTGATTGTGGGGGGAAAGGCTTGGACCGAATATTCCATCGCGAGCCGTAATACCTTTCATCTGAATGCATTTAAGAAATAATCATGCGCAAAATAGCCGCCGCATGCACGCCAGATTGTGTTTGGACAACAACAACGGAGCTTCTCCCGCCCTCCCGAGCGGGAATATTCTAACCCCATCTGTCCCATTCAATAGCTCTGTGGAGTCCAAGATGCTGATATTTATGCCGTTTCCAATCCCACTTTGTCTTTTTTCTTTCCTCCCAAAAAAAAAAAAAAAAAAAAAAAAAACAGAGCGTTGACTCCTCAGATGAAGAGTCGCTACACATAGACACCGAGGTCAAACCGGAGGTCAAGGGTCGCAACTCCAAGGTAAAGAAGAAGGCCGGCAGCGCCGCCGGGATACTCGACCTGTTGCAGGCCAGCAAGCAAGTGGGCGGCATTGACTACAACGCCAACAGGTACAGTGACGCCCTGAGGTCCCCAAACTCAAACCTAAACACTAAACACTGTGGTCCGTGCTACCATCTGGATCGGCTCAGGGGCCTGACAAATTCTTGTAAAATTAGAATTTTTGGGGGAAATTTCACAGGAGCTAAGCTATTCGATCCGCTCTGCAGCCATGCATTGAGCTCGCACAGTTGGCATGCTGCCCAAACACAGAGATGAAACTGGCATTGAACTTCTCGTCTAAATCTGGGTAAGATAGACAGAAAGAACTCGAGCACCCCCTTCAAAGGAACGCATAGAGGATATTTCCTCTTCGGTTTTATATTCTTACGCGCTGTGATTGCGCGCGAGGATGGAGCTCTTGGAATGATTTCAAAACGACCGCTATCGTGTCACAGGCACAGACATGCGCAGAACCGCGGAACCCAACGAGATGTCTTTTCAACCGTGGGGAAACAGCGCTCCACTCCCTGAGCTGTGGAGCCGGTGTGCATTTCTTCACTGGCTTCATTTCAGTCCAGGGAGTTGAAGGCTTCATTTAATTAACGGCACAAGCCGCTGACACACAAATGGCCGGGTCACTAACTGATACAACCGGATTTGAAAGCAACGTGTTAGTACGACCTACACAAAACATCCCTGGCGCTGAAACATTGGCCGGTGACTCAAGTCACAATTTACACACGTCCTGTCAGCAGTTTACGCATTAAGTCAGCGCTCCTTTGATCCGCCTTCAATTGGTAAAGTGCGGCGAAGCTCCAGGCTCTTCCTTCACCTCGCGCTGTTTGCTGTTTTGCCCGGCTCTTGATGGTCCATTTCCACCGCACTGAAAGATACAAATGAACAATGAAAGAAGGAAAGAAAACATGGTGTAAAATATGCTAATTTCTCAAATTGTTTTCCCGCTCTGAAAAGGGGGAGCATGAGGAAACGACCGCAGCTAATTATAACCACATTTCATGCACTTTTCTCATTGCCTCAGCTCAACGGTTAATAACTTCTAACGGGCGCCCATCCCAGCGGCCGCTTCTCGTCACGAGGAGGTTCCGTGGAGATATCGTTTCGACTTTCTGACAGTCGCCTGGGATCGGAAATGCTGCTATTTCTTCTGACCAGTCTTTCCACCTGCCGGTCCCACTGACCGCTGTGTAATGGCTATGTATTGTGTATTTCTTTATTGACGTACTTACAGTCAGCCACCTGCATCCCCCAGCACACAGGAGGCCATTCAGGGCATGCTGTCCATGGCCAACCTGTCGTCCTCGGACGGCTTGCAGCAGCCCTGGAGCAACTTGCAGTCCAGGAGCAACTCGCACGGCGGCCAGAGCGCCAAGAAGGCCGGCGGCGGTAGCGGAGGCAACAGCAAGCGGCCCGCCAAGCGCCTCCCGAAGAAGCCGCGGAAAAGCAGCAGCATTGACAGCATGGACTTCGATGACGACCAGGACCACATGGACGCCTGCTTCAAGGACTCCGACTATGGTGAGGGTACAAAAGACGTCGCTTCCTCGTTGCTTTTCTTGGATCTGACAGAAAGCCCATTTCTTAAAGTGGTCATCTGGTGAGATTATTAGAGATTAGAGCAGTTCAATGCACTTTGTGTTATGCATGCGCTCCTCTGTGTCCTATTTCCATCGATGGTGGGGGGCTCCGCTACAAATGCCAAAAACCGAGCACACGCCAGAAGTGAGAGGCAGTCGCAGTGAATTTGATAAAGCAGCGTAGTCCTTGTGGTCAGGGAACTGTTCTTATGGATGAACGTAACACAATTGTTGAATGTAGTTCCGGGACTTGTCGTGACGATCTGGTGGATTTGCACTTTAAAGTTGATGGCTTTAAGGTGCTTTCAAATACAGACTGAACCCTCGAGTATTTTCTCGGGGCTCCTTTCCTCTCAAATGTTTAATCACCAGGATGATGGGGTTCGTGTTTAATCCTTTACCAAATCAGCCCTTTCTGCGTTCCTCCAGTTTGCCAATTTTCCGTCCGACTTTCATTTCTTGTGAATGCTGTCCAAAAGCAACGCTTTCGACCCACCCAGCTTGTTAGCAACCCATTAACGCAAATAATCCCGAATAGTTCTCTTACACGACAGCGTTCTTGGCACTAATTAGTTGTTATTAGTCATTAGCAGCTGGAACATTCTCCTTGTGAAATCATCACGTCAAATTAAGGGATTTTGTAAACATTGGCAAGCTGTTCCTTTTCTTCCTAAATAGGCCTTTGTTTTATCTTGATAATCCAATTATCAGAAATTAAAATGCCCACGTTTAAATGGTTCTGCTTAAAAGACTCGTAAACAGCTGTTCCACAGCTGTCCTGCTGGCTTCCACTGGAAACCCCAGAATCTTAGATGCACTAGAAACTAGAATGAGGTATGAATATAACAACATCAAATATTAAGTCCTTTTCTAACACATATATTTTTGGAATATATATATATAATTTTGCTGATTTATTTTTAGTTTACCCCTCTCTGGAGTCTGAAGAGGACAACCCCGTCTTCAAATCCAGATCGAAGAAAAGGAAAAGTTCAGACGACACTCCATACAGCCCAACAGGTAGGGTGGAACCACTAGCTTTCTAATGGATTGTTCTTTGAATAACTTAAAACTTGTTAAAAATGTATAGTAATGTTGTACAAAATGATGTGAAAATGAGAGTTATATGATTCAAATCAGATTTGTTTGATTTTATAATATGAAAATAATAATAACATGAACAATGTAATAAAGAGAAAAGATAATAATGACAATAATGAATATCAATATTACAATATGAATGAAAAATGTAACCAGACATTCACATTAAAGTTGTAAATACCACATATTAGCAAATTAATGTTGCATCTATAAGCCAGTTATGGGATTCCAAAAATGTTATTTGATTCATTTATTCTGCAAATTTTTCGGATAATCAATTATCCGGTCAACGATTTCACCCGTGTTTTGTTTTTTCCCCTGTGCGCCTGCAGCTCGCGTAGGCCCCTCCATCCCTAGGCAGGAGCGTCCGGCACGGGACGGGGCCCGGGTGGCGTCCATAGAAACAGGACTGGCGGCCGCGGCGGCCAAGCTTTCTCACCAGGTACGTACATCCGAGATATGAAATGAGAAAGAAGGATTCAACTCAATGTCACACACCAATGAGAAAGGTTGTTTTTATTTTTTCTCATTGGTTCGTTCGCCGAAAAAAGGAGGAGCAGCAAAAGATCAAGAAGAAGAAGAAGAGCGGCAAGAAGAAGGCCCCGACGGCTGAGGAGCCGCGGAGACTCTTTCAGGACTGCAGCTCGCCAGAGCACAACGCCGACTCGCGGGACGGCGACCCCAGCGACCAGGAGTACGGCGCTGGAACGGGCAAGTCGCCAGGGGGGCCGCAGCCCATGGCGCCGGGGGTCTTCCTCAGCCAGCGGCGGCCCTCCGCCTCCTCCCCCAACATCAGCACCAACACCACTAGCACCGCCAACAGCGCCGCGGCCAAGGGGGACCGCGGGGGCTCGGCGGAGGCCAAAGGTAAGACGCAAAATAACACGTGTTGTGCAAGAATCGGTGCATCCTGCTGGGAATCCAAAGAGTTAGAATTATACAATACAGGGTTCTTACCAGGTCCTTGAGGTGCTTGAAGTGCTTGAATTTTGTCCTCAGAAATGTAAATTCGGGAAAATAGCCTCTTTTGGGCTGAAGTGCTTGAAAAAAAACAAATACATACACACATGCATACATGCATACATAGATACATACATGCATACATGCATACATTGATACATACATGCATACATGCATACATTGATACATACATGCATTCATACATACATGCATAGATGAATATGTACATACATACATACATACATACATACATACATACATACATACATACATACGTACGTACGTACATACATACATACATACATACACACACACACACATACATACATACATACATACATACATACATACATACATACATACATACATACATACATACATACATACATACATACATACATACATACATACATACAAGCAAATTAATGTAATATACCATTGCATCAGGTCGTAGTTTAAATTTGTATGTCATTTTTTATTCAATAATTAATTTGTTAATTCTAGTTCACTTGTTCTAACTGTAATTCCAGTTGTGTGAACAAACATCACAGCTCGTTCTACATCTGACCTGATGTAGGATATGGAACATGATGATAATAATACCATACCTCTCTCTCTCTCTCTCTCTCTCTCTCTCTCTCTCTCTCTCTCTCTCTCTCTCTCTCTCTCTCGCTCCTTTTGCAGCAAAGCGGCTAAAGAAAGGCATGGCGACGGCCAAGCAGAGACTAGGAAAGATTTTAAAGATCCATCGAAACGGAAAGCTCCTCCTGTAGCACGGACAGGGACAGCCATTTTGCGAACTCTTCGTCGATTAAAAGCCAACACGCGTGAAGAAGAATAAGAAGAAGAACGGCGACGGATGGAGACAAAGCGGGAGAGGAAAATCAAATCATGCATTTTTTTCAATTTCTAAGAAGAACGTCACTCGAAATAGGTTTTTGCCTCTACTTATACTTTATAACTTTCAGATATTGAAATGTACAGAACCTACTATAAATATTTTTTAAGAGAACATGTCTCATTTTACTACAGCTGTCAGTTTATCAGGGGTTGCTAAACGGAAAAAAAAACAAACAAACAAACATGAAGTGAGAAGTACATTGCAGTCATTCCAAGATATTTTAGAAAGTATCCCTCGCATGTATTCGGCTGCATGAAATTTGGGGGCGGGGCTTTCTGGGACTACGCTGCATGGACGCAGCTTATCATTCGCCACGCTCGCCTTCCAGGATCACCTCCAGGACTTTGTAAAGACTCCTCCCGAGAGCCCACACTCTTGCTACGTCACATAGATCATAGCGCACAGTTTTGGGCAAGAAGGCGATTTATTTTGGGGTTTTTTTGTCATCATTTGCCGTCATTGTTTTTTTGTTCGCCACGCACTATCAACAACGGTATTTATTGATCTGTCGGCGCGATGTCTTCCGAAGGAAAGACTGTAAAGCACAAAGCGGAGGTCACGAGCGAAGGTTAAGTGTCGCCCTCATCCGAGTGTAATAACTACGTCATCGCATTCTGCTTAAGCGTAACCCGCGGCGCCTCTTCGTCAAATTGTAAAGACCGGCCGATCGCGCCGGTCGGTCAGTCGAGTAGGTGTGTGGATAGCGTAGGATTCTATTTGATTTGGTTTTTTTTTTCCCCGTAGTGGATGATAAGTGTCATCCAGGACGGGGCTGCGGCTACATGGGGATACTTTCTCTCTTCCGTTGGTTTCACAGGCAGCACCGGACCAGAACCCACGGACGGATCTGTTTCTTTACACGGCTTCACACAGTGCAGTATGTAGAATGTAGCTTGTACATAGCCTTTTAAAATGACAACCCTTTTTGTATCCTTTCCCTTAAAACTTATGTTGACCTTTTTACCAGTTTTGCTAATTATGAACAAATAAATAAATACATCAATATATATATATATATATATATATATATATATATATATATATATATATATATGAATGAATATATACCGCCCTAACGTTGGAACTCTCAGACTTTCGCTGAAAGCTTTGTTTCCTTTCTTTTCTTTTTTTTCCTCTTATTTTAGAAAGCAGATAAACCTTTGTAACTTCTTCCTTTTTCGTTCTCGTAAACGAAGGTGTTGCCTGGAAAACAACTGAAGAACTAAATACAACGTGCTGTCATATATGGCCTTACATACAATACACGCAAGATAACTGTATCGTGATTCTCCTTGAACAAGAGATGAAGCTTTGAAGGGAAAAATACAAACAAAAAAAACGACAAAGTTTCTACGACCAGCCTCTTGTTCGAGCTTTAGTACCCCCACCACCACCACCCCTCACTAAGGGTTTCAGAATTATTTTACTAGCACCTTGTGAAGTGTTTCCGTGTCCGTGAAGTAATTTATTCATGTTTGTAGCTTTTTTATACTTGTACAAGTCTCTCTCTATTTTTTTCCTTCTTTTTTGGAGGGGTGGGGGGAGGGGGGGGGGGGGGTTTGGGATATACTTCATCAACTCCTGAAATTACTCATAGCTTTGTTTGTGTGCATGGGGAGGGAGGGGGGTTCCACAATTTCTATTTCATTTGAACTTTTTTCACACGATATGACTGTGTGTTCGTAAGCAATTTTATATTCATGTCGTCCTCTGTCTATGGTCGATGTTATCATGGCGAACATTAAAGATGTGACATATTATTATTATTATTATTATTATTATTATTATTGTTATTATTATTATTGTTGGACAGCTAAGTCAACGCCTCCGTCATGCTACATCGTTTTTTTTTGGGGGGGGGGGGGGGGGTTGAGCGGTATGTACATTTTCAACTTTTTTTTTCTTTTTTTTTTTACGTCACAGATGGAAAACGAGACGCGTCTTCGATCAAAACCCGTCAGTGGGACGTCTTCGGTTGTCGCTATTTTTTTATTATAATTATAATTATTATTATTATTATTATTATTTGTAAAAAAAAAAAAAAAAAACAACAACAACAACAAAAAAAAACAAAAAAACAAGTGTGTTGCTTTTGTCGTGGTTTATTTTTGTATGTCGAACCTATTAAATGCATCCACTGTGCCGGGGCAGTGTATGATCGTCGTCGTAGCCGTCTTCCCCTCACTGTAACTTACCGTAAGTACGAGTAGGTATTTGCAATCCCCTTTCGACCGGAATCTATATTTTTCTGTATTAGACGATTCTGTTTGGGGGTGATGACGCCTCGTTTTTTTAAAGAAGAAGAAAAAACAAAAACAAACATTGACAGAGAGGAGCAAACATATTGTTGTTGAATGATGATATGATTGTCGGCCTTGTTGACTTTTGCAATACAGTGACTGTGGAAAACTCCTTTTATTTTCTATTCCATCTCCCGGTGCCGCAGCTTCTGTAGTAACACAATGTAGTAATCACTAAAACATGTACCGTACCTTGGCGAGGACCTGCTTCAAATTAAATACCGCAATTTAGACCTTTTGACCACAGGAAATTTTAAAAAAGCCATTTTTTTTCTCTCTCTCTCTCTCTCTCATTTAAACAGCCCGCGGCTCGGGCTCATTCCTCATCCCAGAAACTTGGGGACGTTTTGGGACCTACATGCAAGCGAAATAGCTGTAAGATCAGCCAAGTCATTCATTCAAACCGAACTAAAGTCAACACCGTTGAAACGATTTATATGCGGAGAGGCTCTCAGGTGGTTTGACTGTGTTTTAGGTGTAGACGAGGATCGCGATAAGGATGCGCTCATTTGTCTCTGTTGCAATATTTAATATTTAATCTTTCACCATTAAATACCGAACCTCTCGAGTCCAGAGCGTCCTCCGTATCAGAGTTAACAGTGCAACGCTGTACCGATGACTTTACCACTAGGTGGAGTTAAAAAATCCCTTTCTGCTACTGGATTATTGATAAACAGATTGTGGTTTTAAACTCATTTAAGTTTTATTATTTAAGAGTAAAATATAATGTGTAATGCAAGATGATTTTTCCAGAAAATGGAATGTCGATGAAACATATTTTTACAGCCTGCATTAGAAAAGCATGGATATCGTCAAGTATCAAGTATGTTTTAATGACTATAATTCATAATCCAGTGCTTCTTTCCACATTGCTTATTGATGATAAATGATGATATATATGATACATTATTCTATTTATTTTTTCCCTTTTTTTGCTTTACTTTTTTAGGCAAAAGTCCCACAAGTCTGTGCACCATTAAATTCTCGTTTGAAATTTAGAAATATTCATTATAGTAACTAAGTGCAAAGTATTGACTCGATTCAGCTTAGAAGTTAGTCAATTTCTCCACGCAAAATGGCACCTCAACAACAATAATAATGACGCGGTGCAGCTTTTCAAAGTCAAATTACAAGTGTGCCTCATTATTTTTGACAATCAACATGAACGCCAAAAATCCCCACCCTCAAACGCACCTCGGTGAGTTGATTGTTTGTGTTGGATAATTGCAAACACAAGACATGCATGAATAAAAACGATCAAGTAAAAGTGTCTTCCTCAGACATGAAAGCATATTTACAGAAATAGTCAAAGCAGGAGACGGTTCAATCAAATCTGCATATTTCAACTGGCCAGATGCTGTTTGAAATTCTCTTTAATTTGACACATGAAAAAGGCCTAATATACGATTCAATATTGCGTAATTATTTCCAATTATTTTGAATGTTTGTCACCACTAATTATCAAATAGTGATTAAGTTATGAAATCTCAATAACATGGTCCAAGTGGTATATATAACTGATTTGTGATTAAAGTTTATTTTTATTTTTTTTGGGGGGGGGCTGTCCTGTGACCCTTTCTTTTACGTCTGTGTAGGCCGGCATGGTTTGTCCCCTTGAGGGGGCAAGTGGGATCACAATTTAGACGTCAGTGCATCGCAAACAACGCCTGTAGAGTGTTACACTCTAACTGCACTCATGGTCACGGTGCACGCGCTTAGTGATCACAGATGTGCGTGGTCCCAAAACGTGCCGCCGTGAGAGATGTCTTAATTACTCAGGAATGTCAGGTTAAGCTTTGTCTCTGTGTGGCCGCCCAGCGACGCAACCTAAAGAACAGATTGTTTTCTTTCTCTTTTTTTTTCCCTCCTCCTCTTCCTCCTCCTTCTTCTTCTTCTTCATCCTTCCCTCTGGTGTTGCGGCCTCCGCCTCCCGCTACTCCTTCCTTCCATTTTCTGGAGTTTCAGTGCTGTCATTATAGGGACCATACACAGTGATTCCTCCGCCGACAGATTAGTAAGAAAACAGGTACAAAACACCCCGAGCAAAACTCGTCACAAAAGGCTGAGAGGCCTTTTTTTTTTTTTTGAATGGATAGAAACTCATCCCCGCCTTGCGTGGATCAAGTCCTCCGTCAGCCGACAGAAACCCATACCCTGCACATCAAGCCAGCGGTTGCCTTCACGGAAAACCCCCTTTTTCAGCCACTTTTTCCAAGTTGAACTTCAAATTGACACATAATTCCCATTCAGCGTTGGCCCCTACAATGATTCAAGTGGTGAAGCCAGTCACATTAAAGGATCACGGCCCATGTACTGTATAAGGCCCACAAAGTTCTGTATTTTGAAAACATTTTTTGCAACCCATCTGTCAAACTGGGGTGGGGGCGTTCACGTAACGTGGAAAGGATCTCCTGTTCACCACGCCAACAGTGACAGGCACCAAACAAGCACAAGTGAGGAAATATATGTGTATATATGCGTAGAATAATAATAAAAAAAAAAAAAGCAACTTTACTTATTTTGGGATTCTCAGTGAGAGAAGTACAAGGTGTGGCATGTGAGTGTGTGAACTGGTTGATTAACGTGAGTCTCACGGTGGAAGCGTGGGACTTGGCAGCTCTGAGTAGGATATGAGGGAATCAAACAGTTAGGCTCAATGCTGCTCGGTGCTGCAGGCGACAGCTCAAATCCCATCCTTGGGTCAATCGAAGCATCGGACATCTTCACTATTTTGTTTGTTCGAGTTCATTCTTTTTATGAATAATTCATGCAAATGTGTGCATATGGTTCTGATAAGTACTAACTTTTTTGTCAGTAAAATGCTTTCACAGCTGGGCTTGGTGAGCATATTCTGCGCTTTGGTCTCTTGCACTTGCGCAATGCAACAAACATTAGCACTGTGCATTGCAGCCTGCAGCTATATTTATTATTATTATTATTATTATTATTATTATTATTATTATTATTATTATTATTATTATTATTATTATTATTATTGTTTTCATATTATTGTTTTCATATTATTATTGGTTTCATATTATTATTATTATTATTTTGTTATCATTATAATTGTTGCTATTGTTGTTGTTATTATAAGGGGTCCAGCCCCCTTATTATATATTTTTGTAAATCTTCCTAGTCATTATCACATATCTGGCGTTCAGAAACCATGGAACCCATGGACGCGAATTATAGTTTTATAGTTGTATTCGGGGCAATTCACACACGCTGTGGTCCAAGTTTGATCCACATTGGTCCATATTTGAAGGAGAAGTTAGTAAAAAAAAACAGTGTTTTTGACACCCCTGTTAGCGATACCAAAAGGTCATGTGAGAACACTGCAGGCGGCTGATTGGTTGCAGAGACTCGTTCGCTCCGTCACTGAGTGATCCAGGAGTGACAACCGCTGTTTAATACCACAAAAGAAGAGGAAGAAGCAGCTCATTCCGGATTACTGGTAACGCATGAGGTAGGTGCTGTGTTTGGAACATGGATAATGTAGCATATCCTTTATTACTGCATTACTTTATGACTAATAATCTTTATTATGTTTTAAAGAATCAGTTGAAGTATTACCAGTAGACAAGGGCCAGATGTAATATAACTGTATTATCCGTTAAACAAAGCACAGTGCATTAGTAACACAACCATTGCGCCAAAAGGCTTTTAGCAACTCGAACTGTGTAACTAGTTTCGCCGAGACACCGAAGGTTTGTTTACAATAAACGTCATTTCGTAGTCAAAAATGATTTGTTGCCATTATGACATGAGTGTATTTTATTACAGACAATTAATTTGGTTATATGTCTTCTTGAATTGTAGTTATTTATAACATTAACCATTATAAATTACACAGTTGGTGTTGTGAAATAATTGCATTCATTTTGTGTTTTTCATGTCCAGATGCCGAAGTTTGAACCTCCAAGAGGAGGGACTGTTGGAAAATAAAATAAAAGAACCTCATGTGAAATACCCTCAACTACTTCAACAGACAAGCATAAACTGTATGCGTGGAGTGTGAGGGGAATCAAGAAACCTTCAACCTTAACGACAACTTCCAGCACTGTCAACGCTGTAAGAGTAACCAACTCAGTGCTTCAGACCAGCCAAACATCAACTCTAAAAATTGTGAATGAAGGTTTAGGTAACGATGCCAATGTCTGTACCGCACAAGTACTTGCAGGAGTACATCCTCACCAATTAAGAGACGTCATAGCCATAGAGAAGCATTTTCTAAAGGGTGGCTACTTCCAACTCACCTACACTTAGACCAATGTAATATTATCAATATTATCACCGGTAACCTGGATGAAGCAGCAACAGCAACTGCACAAGATAATGACGGGCAATAAGTTGTTTTTTCACCTTTCTGAAGATGGCCTTGTTTGTGTACCAAAAAAGTATTACATGTCAGACAATGTTTAAACACATTGCTATCGTTTATTCCTTTATTGTTTTGTCCAACTGTTCAACAAAACACTAACTGGTTGTCATGCTTTTTCCACACACATCACACTGACTAACCTGGACCCAATGCATTGCTGCCTGCAGCTATATTTGTTATTAATATTGTTGTTATTGTTATTGCTAATAGAAATATAATGTTGGTAATAATAATAATAATAATAATAATAATAATAATAATGATGATGATGATGATGATGATGATGATAAAAATAATGATGTTAATTATAATAATAATAATAATAATAATAATAATAATATAATAATAATAATAATAACAATAATAATAATAATAATAATGGATTATTTATATTCTGGTGTCTTCATAGAATGGAATGTGTTTTCTTTTCCTTCCATTTCCTTTTTTCAACATTTGTATTACATTACATGGTATTTTAAATGCCTTGACAGTGGCAATAACACAGCTCAGGAACACAGATTAAATTATTCATGTGAATAATTATTTCAGTTCTGTTCAAAGCAAGAGTGATTTCTTTGAGGGCAACGTGGGAATAAATTACATTCAGCTGGCACGGGGAGCCTCCCAAGTACAATTACTCTGTTTACACGCAGCCGTGGAGGGAGGGAAATTGCTTTTGAAAGTGCTCTTTAAGGTCATGGCTTTGTTGCTGCGTGTAAGCCCAATGTTTACCCCAGTATTCAGAGGAAACTCAATGCCATAGCACGCATCAACAAGTGTCCTAAACGGCTGCAACAAAAGCGGCCGTTTTTTAGCGCAAGCGAGCCGAACGCAGGGCCTAATCCTCCTGAGTGGCTTCTGTGACGGGCCAAACCTTGCCAAATCCGCCGGGAGATGAGACGAATGCACTTTAAACAAGGTGATGAAGTCACTTAAGCACCGAGTAAACAAACAAACAACTCGCAGTATTTTCTGGACCAAACAAACCAAACAATTGACTTGTGTATCTGTAAATATATATATGCATAACTCTAAACCACTTGTCTCAAACCCAATTCAATCAGGGAATTCCAGTGCCCATGTCGCATGGGCAAGGCAGCTTTCTTCCAACCACGCGGGTTTATTTCTGAAAAGGTTGCAGGTTTCCTTTCTTTTTTGTGTTTGTTAACCCTCCGTGGGACCAGATTGCCCGGAGAGATCGCCTTTCTCCGGGGGCTGTGTAACAGATACCTAAATCTAAATCATTAGGGATCATTCATTGCCATGTGCCACTCCGCCGGCGCTCGGTAACCCCCCCCCCCAATGGACCCTGGGGTCAAGCGGCTGAGAGCCTCGGTGACCCCCAGCACTTCCTCCGAATATTAACAGGGTAGTTATGTCGTCAAAAGGCCCTGATATAGAACACTGATTCATTTAGATAATAGCCAATCAGGCCGTGGCGGGGCCTTCATGTGGCTCGTTGGGGGCATAATGACGGCCGGCAGAGAGAGGAAGCGTAGGCCTCTCTGGATGAAATTACGCGGTCACATGCCTGCTGGCTGTTAGGCTTTTCCTCCAGCTAGGATAAGTCAAGACTGGGAGAAGAGGGAGAAACTTAAAAAATCCATCCACTCTCTATCAGGGAAGGCGACGGATGTTTGACGGCGATCTTATAAAAGACCGTCATTGAGGACCACCCAAAATCAGCAGCAGTTAGAAAGTGTCTTTCAGGAAAAAAATGATTTGAGCCAGGGCCGGCTCTAGCCATTTTGCTGCTCTAGGCAAAATAACGAGGGGGTCGGATGAACTGCGTCTCGCTTTCGCAAATGGGAAAACTCCAGAGAACTCCAGTACAACAGCGACTAGTTTGCTCAGCTGGACATTTTCCATGGATGACAGTTTAAAACTCCCTTTATATAAGGTTTGCGAAGTGCGAAAAACTGAAAATGAAAATATTGACAATTCACTTCTATAAAAAGAGATTTATTGTGGATATAGTGACAATTAACGTAATTATTTTGAAATACCTGACTTATTTACTTTGTTTATCTCCTAGTTGGACTAGTCCTAGTATAGGACTGTATCATGTCGCATGAGTTGAAAAATTTGAACGCATCCTGGAGCCTCGACCGCGTGCGGAAATTCCGCACCGCAACACGTCGCAGCTTTCCATGTGCGGAATCTGACTCTCCATCGGAATGAATGGACTTCTGGTTTGCTCTTGTCGTTTGTCGTTTTTAGGTGTGAAGCCGGCTTTAGTTATCGGGCCCCCCCGATCAAGGAAGAATACATCAGTGGCTTGTTTGTGATGCTGAACTGGAGCGTGACAGGCCGCTGGAAGCACTTAGGAAGCGGACGGAGGGGGGAGGGAACACGCTGTCACCCGATGTGTTTAATTGTCCGTGTTGTAGCTCTGGGACGTGAGGGATGAGGCCGCCGCTCTTTGTCCGACACACACTCCCTGATAAGCTGAGGGGAGACGATCCACCCTCTCTGTCCACGATAGAAAGGTGAAGGAGGGCTTTTCTAGGGTGCTGGAGCGCAGAAACCAACAAAGGCCAAACATTAACATCCTTCTTGAAGTCCTGCTTAAAGTCCGGCTTCCTGTTGATTGTCTTGGGGGTATGCTGTTGAATCTCCTACCTGTTGCATGTCAAATACAAAAGGCGCTTTTTGAAGTAGCGTATCACGCTCTACACCATGTTGGTACTGCAAGCGATCTTCTCAAACTTAAATTAAACCATTAACTCTGGATTGGCCCATATATATTAGGATGAGAGTTTTTATGGTAGGGTTAGGTTTAGTTCTGCCAGTGCGGCCTATTCACGGCCAGCGATCCACCAAACTATGCACTGTTTTTCGTTCAATGTCAAGCTGGAAAAAAACAACATTTGAGAATTGACATTACTAAGAAAATGGTGCTTGGTGACTTAGCTAATAGTATTTGGTGGGATTCTACAGTAATTAAGGCAGGCAGGACGTGCCAATATTTTTGCAAACGGTGAATTATACAGTTATCAGTGCCGCATTAATCCCATAGTAAAAATGCTGATAATGTTTAGTGGATCTGTATAGAAATTGTACTGAAACAATAAGAGATTAGTTGCATTTTATGACCTAAGAGATCGTCGACTTGCAAAACACTTATTTTTTCATTTGACAGTGAATTACAGCTGGCAACTGTAATAATAATAATAATAATAATGATAATAGTAATAATAATCGTAATAACAATAATATTGTAAATTTTATTATTATTATTATTATTATTATTATTATTATTATTATTATAATTATTAAATTAAATTAAGTTTACTTAAGATTTCAAATTATAATTATCCTATATAATTAATATATATTAATATTATATATATTAAGTATTTATCATTCTATAAACTGTCAAACTTTTTTCTTTAAAAATAATTGCCCTTGTTGTCAGGCACTCCCCTTTCCATAGAAAAAGGCTGAAGGAATGCCATCCTAAGATGAAATGCATGTCAATTACAGCCCCATTCTCCTCCGCCCCCACAAGTAAATAAACACTCCAAAACCAGTGGATAATCATTGCAGCCACTTTTGTCTTATTGCAGAATATGGATGACACATGGAATCGGCCGGGCCTAGATTAGAGCTGACTGGCGGAGCCCGGTTGCCGCGCTATAAATAGTGGGCGGCAATCACGCAAAATAAATGAACTGTCAGAGCGTGAGTATTTACAAGCACGGCAACATTTTAAGCAATTATAAGTGAATTTGTTGCATTTCTGAGTAAGTGCTAGCAGATAGGGCTCTGACGGGGAGGCAGCGGCCTGTGACAGGTTGATTTAGAGGAGTGAGGCTGTCCAGTACTGGGCTGGGTGGGTGTCTCCATCCTCAACCCTCAACCCTCAACCCCCGAGAACATTAGAGGAAAAAGAAAAAAAAAGTAACCTCCCTTGCATCCCACGGCGACCGCATCTCGATGGGGAGGAATGCTAAAGACATCCGCGGGGGCCATTACACACACTTACCCACACCACTCCAGCTAAACTTCCTTCAAATCGCGCTATTTGTTTTCTCAGTTAATTACCCCCCCCCCAAGGTGATTTTTCTCTTTTCACTTCACAGGGAAAACGCTCTATTTGTCTTCGGCCGCTTTGAAGTTTGTTTGTGGAAAAAATAAGCAGACTTCCATGAAGACGACAGCGAAAAACAGAGGACCGCAATGGAAAATTGATAAGCATAATTTAATCCTCAGCTCGTTTAGAAATGCTCAAGGAGAGGGCTCGGCCGCCGGCGAGTCCAGATTGCCCGCGCTACCATATTTGTCCGCCCCGTGGCACGGTTTATAGACAATCCAGCAATCCGGTGATTACCCCCATGTTGATTACAGAGCGAGTTATGCAGCAATAACAATGCAATAGCCGCATCCAGCACCAGGAAAACGTTATTCTTTGTAATCAGCCCATTTTGGGTGTTTTCCCATCTTCCCTAATGCCTCATGATGTAGGGTTTGGTTGTTTAGTTTGTTGTGCGTTTGGGTGGGGGGGTGTTTGGAAAACAAAACACAAAAGCAATTGGAAGGGGGAATGTACCTACACAAAGTCTTCTAGTCTGTTAGGAGTAGGATAATTTCCATTCACAAAGGGGTCATGTGGTGACCCCCCCCACCACCAGTGGGTGCACTGACTGGGGCACTAAATGGGACGATAAGCAAAATGGCAAATAAGGAATGATTTTGGGGAAGCAAAAAAAAAGCCAAGACCTCCAACCTAAACAAATCATTATTGCTGTGTGTGTTGAGCGGGGCGGGCGCTGCTAATTCAGGTGAATTGCAGACAAACTTCCCCCCCAGCCGGCACGCTTACAGCTGTAATAATAATAGAGCAGAGGAGCTGCAGGGCAGACCTGCACAGTGTCCGGACGGGGCCCGAGCCGAGGCCCCCGGCAACACCTCGCTCCGCAGACCTAACCCCTGTGTGCCGCCCATTCTGCAGGCATCACGGGGTGGGTGGGTGGGTGGGGAGGGGTGGGAGGCGTGTGGGACGGACTGGAAGGCAAAGAGGGAGAACACGGCCGTGGTGTTTTCCTAGCTCGGGCGCGCTGTTTATTTTTCGATCCTTGGGTTTCAAAGCGCGGGCGCCCATCTGCAGGGGAAACCAGAACAATTCCAAATGAAAGTGTGCTTTTTTGCCCGCCCCTGGCACAAACATTTGCAGTTTTGTCCTCTCATTGCCCAGTTTAGGAAGCACTTCCCACGAAACGGCGTGTTACAATCAAGAAACCAGAGGAAAGAAACGCTGCACTGTTATTGCTCTGAAGACCATTACGCCGAGCAGGTTAGGATCAGATCGACACGTTTGACATGTTGGAAGCAAGTGCAGTTGTATGTTTAGAGTTCATCCACGCTCCTCATTGCAGAAGTACGAAACGCCTGCGTTTCCCCTCCATGTTCTCTTGAACCAATCAGGTTTAAAGTGCGCCTCTTTCCATTCTTTGGTATCCTGGCGTGGGCTTGCGTCGGAGCGGGCGGAGGGCAGAGCAATGACACGGTCGTGAGCGCCTGATTGCAGCCATCTTGAAAAGATCTGGCCGCCTCGGCCTCACCACAGGTCTCCTTTCAGTGGGCTGTCATTACTGCGGAGGTAAGCTATCACACCACCACCCCCCCCCCCCCCCCCCCCCATCCCCCCTGAACACACACACACACACTGATACTGACACACACAGACACACACACACACACACGTACACACACACACACACCAACGGGCTCCCGGCCCCCGGAGCATGAATGAGCGCACTGAGCCTGTGGCTGATCAAGCGGCGGGCAGCCGGGGGGGCGGTGTGTGTGTGTGTGTGTGTGTGTGTGTGTGTGTGTGTGTGTGTGTGTGTGTGTGTGTGTGTGTGGGTGTGTGGGTGTGTGTGGGTGGGTGGGGGGGTGGTAAGGAAATCCTCTAGTGGGACTATAAGAGCACATTAGACTGACCAGGCGCAGCCCAGGGACACACAGCTGCACACTGAGGCAGTATTTCAACCAGAGCCACTAAACGCTCTAATATAAATATGTTAGCCAAATTAGCTGTGGGGGAGAGAGAAGGGCTCATTCTCAAACTTTCACAAATATTCTGTGGATTGATTACTTATGCAGACGTTAATCATCAGATAGCAATGTGATGCAGAGGAGAGACCTCCGCCGCCAGAGTGAGGGGATAAAGCTGCCGCGTGTGTACTTAGGTACATTTTTTAAGTGTCCGTATTGTACCGTACTGAAGTACATTCAGTTTCGGAGACGTTCGACTCTGACTGCCTACATTAGGGACACAATTACGACTGCTCATCAACAATTCATTGGGTCCATATCCTTTTAAATTATGCCACTTCTAAACCTTTAGTATTTTATTGTAAATCATTGTGATATGTCAATGTGGTACTTTAACTTTTACTCGAGTAATTGTGTGTCACGGTATTTGTACTTTAACTAAAGTAGGACTTCTGATGACTTCTTCCATCACTGATGGCAACTTCCGTCTAGTTTTGATGAGAATCTTCCGGGAGATTGATTCAATATGTACAAAAAAAGACAATACAGTACACCCAAACCCTTCTTTAGCAGATGACAGCCTTTTGGAATTACTTGAAAACACACACACACACACACACACACACACACACACACACACACACACACACACACACACACACACACACACACACACACACACACACACACAGAACAGGTGTGTGCTGGCATAGTAACACATGGCAATCAGAGACTGTTTGTAAACAGTCTGTCCTTTCTCAACAAATGCCTCGGAGATTTGCTGGAGGAAGTCAAATTGCTGTGAAAGTACCTCATTTGGCACTCGGGCTTCACGTGGAATGCATGAGTGAGCATAATTGCCGGGAGACCCAGCGTTAAGTTTTGCTATCTCTGGGCATACCTTTTTCCCCTAATAACAGCGGTTGCTTGAAACGGGATCCGCGCCGTGTTTGCTCCGAAAGGTGATTAGGCGGAGAAGTTTGGATTTCAAATAGCCGCAATTACGGGTTACAGTATTTACATTTGTTTCAGATTTATCATTGAATCGATGATTAATTTGAAGGGATTAGCCCCACGCATTCAGTTTCAGCGCAATTGTGCTCAAGTGGAGCATGCACGGCAATGGATTGGTTTGGGAAATTGCTTTCATTATTGGAATTACTTGCTATTTGCACAACAATCTGCAATGTCATCTTCCTGTCCATGTTGCGAACGGAGAAAAAAGCGTTATACAACCGACTTTTCGTCAAGTGGGATGAAGGCAGTTTGAGACCCCAGCCTTGAGTCTACAGTATTTGCATTAGACGGCTAAAGCTGACCACACTGAATCCGACGATGGGTCCGACTATCGGAAGATCCCCCATTATCTTGCGTGTGTCTAGATGTCCCATCAACGAATATGTCTGAGGAAATCCCCGGTGTCTTCCCCAGCTGGAAATTTACCAATTTCAATGAATGAAAGCGGATTAAATAAAGTTGTGCAGCAGCATTGGTCTGTGTTGCTTTGTGCAGCAGCACTACAGTGTGTATTGTGTATGTGGAATTATGAAACACATGATGATTTATGGAGAACTTGATGGAGAACTTGCATGTAATATCGTTTAAAACCTAAGCGCTGTCACGTAATTAATTAGGCGTCACCACCAGCCACCACTGATTAAGATGAAAAGAGATTTATTGATAGTGAATATGATAATACCCAACATCATAATTTCATATACACAACTTAAGTACTTAGTTTTAAACCCAGTTCCAATAATGCTAGCTTGTCATACCTGACAACAGGGGCTTCCAGGGGTAATGTTGCATCTGAAATTTGGCTCATTGATCATTTTCAAGAGCAAAATCTCCGCACTGCAGAGGGTAGATAGAAATGATTGAGACCTCTGGTGAGTCGTGTGTGGGGTTCAGTGTGAAGGTGCCTTAAGCCTCGGCATTGAGCTTACACGCAGACGTGTCGCTGCAGAGCTGCATTTCAGGCATCTGACTGTAGCTGTCAGTAGGAATGGCTTCATGAAGGCACTTCCTCTGTTCCACTGACATCCGCCATCACCTCAACAGCCCAAAACTTCCATTTGCCCTCAGACAGCTACTGCTTTCAGCATTGGCTCTGCTAAAACACACACAATAGCACATGCATGGGAATGTTGATGCACGCATGCCCATGCATGCATAGGCTTACACTCCCAAGCAATCACACATACACACATTTCCCGCAATGCCTCTATTTGTTAGTTTTGTATTATCTCAGGCTGATTTACCATCAGATGTCCACAAGACTCAGTCTTTTCCTCGCCTTAGAGAACTCTTTGAAAACTCTTTGAAATAAATCCTATTTCAAATCTTTAGTTGTTATATTAGTGGGAGGGTGGGATAGGGATCTATCATTACTGGTAAAGTCCAGTATGTGTCGTATTTCCACATTCTTCAGTCCTCTCAAAGGAAAATTGATATTCCGCCCAATGCAAGATTTCAACTTCACACCTTTTGGGAGCGGTTTATCGATCAACAAACGTGACACTTTCTAAAAGCCCAAGGGTCGCCTTTGTATTTGGAGAGAAAAAATCTGTCGGGAGCCCCAAACAAAGACCCCAGAGTACCTGTTTAATCCTAACCGGAGCTTGAGGGAGGGAGGGAGAGAGAGAGAGAGGGAGAGAGGGAGAGAGAGCCTTAGATGGATGGCCCAAAAAGCAGGACTGCTAGGCCTGCATAGACCACCCCTTGGGGGAGCGGGCCAGACACTGTGTTTGTTGGGTGTGATAAATTGGCTGCATGCTTGAACCCAAAGGTTGGCAAATTAACAGTTAATTAGCTCTTGATAAATGGCAGATCGACACCCAGCCCTCCACTGGCCACGGCAGGCCCTCTTCCACTATCTCGGCCGAGGCAAGTGTTTATGCACGGCGGTAACAAGTGTCGAGGCAGACTGTTATGTCTGCATTTTGTCACGGGAGCCCGATTGCTCTCAGATGTGCCCCCCACCCCCATCAACACCACCACCCACATCACCCCCAACCAGACCCATTTTCGGCCCCTATTCACCCCCCCCCCCCCCACACACACACACACACACACACACACACACACACACATACTCTTCACGGAACCACGCAGATACACTTTTCCAAGATGGAGGGTGAACGCCATGAAACGACGTCAATACACTTGTCGGTTCATGTTTCTGTCTCCATGTCCACAGACCACATTGCTCTCCGCGAGGAATCATTTCAGGCCATGATAATTGCATTTAATTTTTCCTTTTGCCGCTAGATTATGTTTCTACCATGACTGAGGGAAGCAGTATTAATTTTGAGCCTAATGATATAAATTGGAGGCAGTTTTTTTCGGGTGTTTGATGTGAGGGTAGGCACACCGCGTCGTATATACGATATATGTATATATATATAACCCTCTATTCCACTGAACGCTTCAGAGGGAGAGTGGACAGTTTGCGAAATGTGTCCCGTGCAGGTTTTATTTTTTTGAGTCATTCATGTTTCAACAGCCCAGCAGGGTGGTGGGGTAGAGGCCGGGCCAGGCAAAGAGAGGGAGCGAGAGAGCAAGAGAGACGGAGGGGGGGGGGGGGGAACAGGAGCATGTATGTACATTCATTACTGTGGACTTGGCATGAGAAGAGAAATAATGTGCTCCAGCTCACTAAGTGACCTCCAGAACCCAGAACAGTTCGCAGAACCGCCTACCCACCCTGCATCCAGCTCGGTGTACATATGTAGCACACAATAACCGTAGAAACGTGTCTCACGTGTGACCACGTAATGGACCTCTAAGGGAAAGTTTACCACCCCCCTCCCCCCAAAAAACCCAACAACATACGTAAACAGCCGTTGGGGACCTGGAAGCGAACTTAATCCAGTCCCCCATGGCGGCGGCGGCTCATATAGTCCTGTTCTCTTTGGACCATTTCTTCTGAGACAAATTATTCAGGACAAACCATTTGTCACTTCAGGGGAGTAATGGCCTATGAGTAAGGAAAAGAAAGGGGTGGGGTGGGGGGGGACGACAAAATGCCAGCAGTCCTGGGAAGGAGGCCACCGCCGCCGCCCACAGCTCTCTGACTGGTATCACTCAGCCTTCACGCTGAGGCCGCGCTGGACCCAGGGGGCCGTGGCTCCTCACTGGAAAATGAATATCCCCCGACCGAGCTGGAGTCTTTCCAGCTGCTGTCTTTCTTCCTGGCGGTGTGTGTTCTTGCGTGCGTGTGTGTGTGTGTTTGGCAGGGGCAGGGGTGGGGGGATGGGGCAGACGGCAACAGGTACCTGGTTCTGACGCTTTGCGTTCCGTCGGGGTGTGGGTACTACTGGTCGTCTTGTAGGGCGTCTTTAATGCTGTGTTTTCTGTCCTCATTTCGGGAACGGAAATAATTCCAAACAGGTGGATCTCAACCCCCCCCTGTTTTCTCAAACAACCAAACAGAAAAAACAGAAAACTGAGCAGCGGACAATGGTGTACAGAAATGCATCCAATTCTGGTCTATTAACAGTAACCTGTAATGTGTGTGGGTGTGTTGTAAGGCTGAGGTGTGGGGGGTTTGGAAGCAATGACCGTGTGTGTGTGTGTGTGTGTGTGGGTGTGGTGGAGATGGGGCCTGGGGGGGCGGGGGGGACGGGGGACGGGGGACGGGGGGCGGGGGGGGGGGGGGGGGCATCTGGAGTCTGCCAAACAATTCCTGACAGAACAGTGCCTCCCTCAGCCATTTCCTTCAAACAGCAATCAGGCCGAATCAAAGCAGCTGCTCTGCTCTTGAATACTCCAATTGCTCTAATCAACTCCGTTTACCGGCTCCCCGGTACCTACGTCACACACACACACACACACACACACACACACACACACACACACACACACATTTACACACACACACACACACACACACACAC
Organism: Zeus faber; assembly: GCF_960531495.2. NCBI lineage: Eukaryota > Metazoa > Chordata > Actinopteri > Zeiformes > Zeidae > Zeus > Zeus faber. Next base: position 8,040,404 of record NC_137192.1, read on the forward strand.
AGGCTGGGTGGTGCTGGTCCGGGCCACCGTTCCAAAAAAGGCCAGTCAGAAATAATAACACTTATTTTATTAGGCCTACTGGGGCTCTGCCAGCAACACTAACAATCTTACACATTTTAAAAAATGAGCACAGGCACGGAAACGGTGAGGCCGAGGAGGACTGTTAAAGATCCGTACAAATCATCCATTCATTTCCAGCTGCTCAAAGCTGCTAAGTGGAAAAGTGAGGTTGGGAGGGGGGTGTCCAAAAAAAATGCGATAATGCAGCGGGGGTGGAGGGAAATGTCACATTATTCTCCTGGATCTGTTACTCTGCAGCAGCTGTTGTTACTATTGTATATGACAATTTCAGTCTAAACAACGTGGCACTAATCCGCCCATTTCTATTCACTCAGATGACAACTATTCAGGTTAATCTGGTGTGTTGAAAGCAGTGGCGTGTTGATCCAAACAAACGTCTGGAGGAGGCCTTTGCACTGGCTGGCCCAGCCCGGCGCGGTGCGGCGCGGCTCGGCGCGGCTCTGCTCGGCTCAGCTCGGCGGGCCGGACGAAGGAAAACAACTCTAATTGTTCTGACTTCAGAACTGGCGGATCCCCCCGCTCTGACTCAGCCCCGCAAGAGTCGGCCCCACTCTTATGACTTCAACCCGCTCTGGCTCGCTTGCCGTGATCACCATTACATAAATCCTAACGTTTAGCAACACACAAACGGGCAGGAAGTGTAGAGGGAGGAGAGGAAAAAAAAAAGAAAAAAGTGTTTCAATGTGGTCCGGCCGCGTATAGCCTTGGCCCGTGGAGAGACTTCCTCTGTGAAGTAGTTGGATGTTGGAAGCCCGGCGCTCTCCAAACACGCAGCACCTGGGACAACAGCGGCTTCGCTTCCAGAGCCAGTGTTAATCAGCGGCCACGCAGGCCGGCAATCAGAGGAATAGCATTTGCACGTTGCGTTGGGCTGCCTCGCATTATGAAAACAACAAAGAAAAGTGACTGTTTTCTAAACATTTCCTTGCACATCAAGAGGAAATCATTGTGATTAGCAAAAAGGATTTTGGAGAACTTGCAGCCAATTTGGCCACGGTGTTTAGTCAAGATGGATGTGACACATAGGATTTGTTCAGTGTCACTTGAAGGGCAATACCACCCATTTTCACCCGTTAGAACGATACCTCCCGGAGTTGTTACAGTCGATGTATGTTCTCCATAGGATCAATTCCGAAACATCTCCCTGGCTTAGAACGGGGCAGTCAGGCTGGACCACCGACATCTTCGGTTGCGCCCCCATCTAGGGAGCCCCATAGACATGAAGAGACAGTCTCAATTACATTCATCTAAACTGTGCTGAAAATGGGTTGTATGCCCCTTTAAAGCAGTGGTATCTGTGGTCAAACCGCTAGGCGTCATGGTAAAACGGACTGGCGTCCACATTCCTTGTTCATTGTAGTACTACCTCGTATGAAAATAAGGGACAGTTGAAGAGTCAATTAGGTATGTGTAACGACACTTCTAGGTTTTCAGTCTATGAGTAAATCTCTCTGGTTTCTGGAAAATTTGGTGCATTCGTGGCATCTTCGTCCGCGATTCTTCTCGAAAGTCTCCTATCTGGCGAAAGGCGAAAGGCTTCGGCCCAGAACACATTAGCGTGGGTTTTGGCGGTGTCACACGGTGAAACAGATACGGTTGTTTCCTTAGCGTAGCCTTCGCGCTCATTTCTTCAACTTAAACATTTTCAACCAAATTCCACATTGCATCAGACTTGTTTGAACTTATATCTGTCTGCAGTTTTCAAACGACTTTCCAAATGTCATGACGGCCTCAAAGCTCGCTGGCGTACCTTACACCTAACAGCATGTAGACTCCCATTGGCTGCTCAGCTCTGGCTGCGTTTTCGTACTTCCCTGAAGAACAACAAAAACGAGAAACACATAAGCTACCAGTTTATGATGGAAAACATGGAGCTATTTTGATTTTGCATAAAGGCCAGCCTGCTCCGTTCATTGTGCAGACTCTTTAAACGGTATTAAAGATTATTTTTGAAGAGGGTGTCTATAATTTGATAGCCAAAAGGGACGTCCATGCATGTTGTGACAACCAGTTATAGCAAGAGTTCAAAATATCAATCATGAGCTCTCAGCTTCAGTGAGTTAGCAAAGAAACACCAGGAAGGTCTAAGATGTTGGTGTGGCCCAGGTCCCGCTTGGGCTGAGGCCGGTAACATTGGCACCGTTTTGCATGGGCACAGATGAGCATAACACAGATAGGCCGGATAAGCCAAATTAGTCCATGTTTCCTCTAATCTCAAAAAGTTTCATTCCTTGAACAAAATAATCGACATGTCAGGATGTTTGGGGATGTTTTGGGCAATTTCCAATGGGCCAGATGTGTCTTTGCACTTCTGCATTGCTTACCTCACTAAGAGGACATTTGAAACCCTGTGGGACACCTTCTCACATTCTCCCCAAGGTCCGCAGATTCCAGTACCCTGATCACAATGATGTCAAAATAAAGGGGAAACATATTAATTCACAAAACTGACGCTTAGGAACCACTATTGAAACAAATTAATGAACAAGTGACCGCTACAGCGGATGAGCACTTTTGTGTAGTAAACAGCCTGAAATGTACTTTTAAGGGTCTTTCACATATGCAGGGTGCTCTGCGCTCAGTCTATGGGCGCATAACCAGCTTACGAATGCGAGGCGAAAATATATTTATCAACTGAAATTAAATTTGAACTGCTGTCACTGGCCATTGATCATATATCGCTAATCTCCACTGCATTTAAACACACACCCAATCTGCCTACGTGGTAGGAAACCAGTTTCCATGACAGGGATTTCCTTCCAATGTCCTGAGAAACTCGTAAGGACGGGTTGTAGACCTCGGGGAATTCAGACGCCGCTAAAATCAGTATCTCTTCCATATTGTACAGATACTTCCTGTCTGCTTCACCTCTTGTTTCGATTGGTCCAGCGGGGATTACGTCACGGCCGCGCTGCTCCGCACAAAAGTTCAGCCAAGTTGAACTTTGCGCGCAAGCCGTGGACTGGATTAACAATGGAAGTTAAGAGCGTCCTATGTGAAGGGCCCTTCAGGCTCTCCACCTTGTTTCACAAGGGAAATATTCGACGCGTACTACTTCCACGTCGTTTCAGACACTCTTTTAATCGACTGTTACATTCTGAGGAGAAATGGAGCGTAACGTGACCTCATAAACGTCTGAAGCACTTGTGAGAGCGCGGAGACGGCACTCCTCGACGCAGAAACATGCCGAGGGCCTCGAGACTATTTAAAAGGGGAAAAAAAAAGCACAGACACACACACATGCACACACACACACACACACACACACACACACACACACACACACACACACACACACGCCTACACACACACACACACACACACACACACACACACACACACACACACACACACACACACACACACACACACACACACACACATACAAACTGGCAGCAATTGAGAGTGGTCAGTCGTGTCATTAAGTTAATGCTTGTCCACAGTTTGGTCTAAACACAGCGCCTTTTATGGAATTATCCTAATTAGCCCGACCATTAGCCTTAATGGGGAATAATGGCCAGTTAGATGCTGTTTGGTAAAACAACACGCCAGAGGCTGGAGGTGTTTTATTACAACGCTATATTAAGCTTGTTGCTGGAAGGTAAAAAATGTTTCCAGATCGCGGGCAAAAAAATTGGCTGGGCCGCTAATACAGTTTCCACATCAAGTGGACCACCCACCGGGAAATAACATAGAGTGAGACGCTCGCTGTATGCTGATAACCGGCTCGCAGCAACGGCTTCACTCAGCGTTAAGTTTTAAAGGGCTCAATTTGTCAACTCCACTGTAACCCGGCCATGTGTTGTTTGACAATCCTAACAGTGGGGCTGTTTTTTAACTAAAATGCTGCTCCTATAATACCCTAATAATTTATTGTTCCTTTCTGAATAAGGGGATCTTTAAGATTTGTTATATAAAAAAAAAAAAATCGAAATAGAATTTAAAGCACCCATTTTCACCTGGCGGTTATACGGTGGGTAATATACTTTATAATGCAAACACATTATGAAAAAAGCCTTTTGGATTTGATACCTTGCAGTAATTCACACAAGGTTAAACTCAACATAGTCATAGTGATTAAAATGAGAGCACATTTTAAACAGTTCTTGGCGTATTTTTTTTATTAAAGACGTTTATACGCTGGAGTTAATAACCTAGTAGCAAAAATCGGAGCGGTTTGGCTGAGCGGTTTGGCCTAAACGATGAAACCATGGCGAGTGCCTGGGAACACGATGACCTCTGGCATGGTCTGTGTTCTCATCTCCTATTTTTTTTTAGATATATTGTTGACTTGCTGGCACGGTTGTAATTGCAGTGTTTGCATTTCATTCCCAATGGGATTGTACACAGCATTAACTCCAAATAGAAATTACTATTATTTTAAATGTTGCATTAATGAAGGACTGCTTAGTTGACACATAAGTGACTCAAACATGAGCCCGGTGACGGATGCACTTGGTTCTCGACCAAATGATTTCCACATAGCAGCATAGCTGCGGTAAAGCACTGTTTTCGGGGCGGAAATTCCCTCACACTAAAAGTCTTTGTAAACATTGGTCAATAACGAGTTAATTGCCTCACAGGTTGAACTATCGTTCGCTATTCGACGTCTGAATGAGCTTCCTCGCAAAGTGTGAAATGTGGATACAGCGTCATCTCGGAGAGATTTATGACACATTCACAAACTATTTTTTTTATATACCGAGAACTTCCATGTTTGTGCTCCGCCACGGGCAGTTTGCTTTGCACAAGCACCGTCTCTCTGGTCCGTCTTGACGAGGCCTTTTTCAAAACGCCGCGTCCTTCCCCTTAGATAAACCTGTCACGGCAGTGATGAATGGGAGCATAATCGCCTTTCAATCACGAAATCTGCAGCCACCCCACCCGCCAAAAAAACACTTTGTTGCCTTGTTTTGTGATTGTGGACACTGGAGGGGAAAAGCTGTCGTTCTGTATTGTTTCCATCGTCTGGAAAACAATTAATTTGTTGTTGGCCGATGTTTACAAAGGCTTTATGTGTGAAGGAACTCTGGGATTGAGGACACCGCATGGGAAAAGCGGCCGTTCATGAAGATGGAAACTACATAGAACAATTAATCAATTAATCGTCGAATAGCAAGCGATTAACGCAGAAGCTTTTTGTGTGAAGGAATTCCCCCCCTGAAAAAAATGGTTTATTCCATTAATTGATTAATTGCCGTATGAGGGTCCAGGTTCATCCACTGTTTTAATTTCACGCCGAATGTGCAATACAAATAAAGTCAATGGTGAAATATTTCATTGGAATAAATCTTTAATAAATCTTTCACAAGATGGAATGCTTCCAGCTCCAACACCACCCCCGGCTTGGGCAGGAAATTCACATTTATTTAACCACTTTCAGCTTTTTCACTTTGAGTGCCATGAGCTTTCTGACATGCGTTAATATCGGGGTCAATTTTCCTGACTTTTTAACGACAACCTGGTAAGTGTGTGTGTGTGTTCGCTTGAAGTCAGACATGAATCCTATGTGTCAGAGTGTCAGTCTGGTTAATTTAGCTTGACGGGCAGGTTTTTGTTGTAATTTCCTGTTTGTTCTCCACACTCCTTGAAAGTATTTTCACTTATCTCTTGTTGGGCAAATTGTCAATGATC
>NC_137192.1:8048618-8073618 GCF_960531495.2 Zeus faber
CCGGAGTCCTTGAACGCCTCATGGACGGCGAGCGGAAACAAACACGTTGATCTGTTTGGCCCTAGAAGGCTGACGTACGTGCTGGTGGACTTTCAAAGACAGAGCCTCCCTCCGGCCAAAAGAAATGTGGAGGAAATAAACAATCCATTAGGGAGTGTAAAGTATTCTAACCCGATGCAGTTGGGTGCCTGGGCTTGGAATGCACCTGGGAAGTAAAAAAAATAGAGGGATAGTTAGATGGATGGATGGATAGATAGATAGATAGATAGATAGATAGATAGACAGACAGATAGATAGATAGATAGATAGATAGATAGATAGATAGATAGATAGATAGACAGACAGACAGACAGACAGACAGACAGACAGACAGACAGACAGACAGACAGACAGACAGACAGACAGACAGACAGATAGATAGATAGATAGATAGATAGATAGATAGATGGACAGAAAGATAGTTATCTATAAACAGATATACATATATATATATATACTGTATATACATAGAGAGAGAGAAAAAAAAAGAGAGGACAGAAAGTGGGGCGGTGGGGGCTGACGAGAATGAACACATGGATTTGGGTCTGCTCAATGTCAACATGAGTAAGTCATGTATCACTCGCTTTCCATGATTTCTGCACAATTAAATCATTAAGTGTCATTAAGGGACTTGTGTAATAGCCCCTCTGGTGCTGGTGGAGGAGTTTCACTGGAGTGGGGGGGGTGTGGGGGGATAAGAGTCAGTTTCATTGATTACTGTAAATAAATAATGGGACTTAAGTCATAAAACACGGCAGGTTTTCCTTTCTTTGTTCGGTTATTAAATTATAAGAAAGAAAAGCATCTGAAACAATGACACAGTCTCTGAGTCCAACACAGATTAAAATATGGACTTTTCCCCCCACAATTTATTTGGAGCAAATTTGAGGGGATGGGGGCTGGGACTGGAGGAAGAAAGAAGAGTTAAATGTACTGCATCCTCTCTGGAGAAAGACCTCGCTGGCAGGTCAACATTCTGGAAAACGAAGGAGTCATTACGAGTGGAAACGTTTCTTTTTTTTTCCTTTTCTTTTTAAAATTTTGATCATTACTACATGCGGTAATTATTATATACAAAGAGTAATGGGTCATTGTGAAATCCCGGGGAAGTGAAATAGCTGGCAAACAGACCCATCTCCGGCTCAACGATATACACAGAGGAAATGTGGGTGTGGTTAGACTGAGCGCTATGGAAGTTCCGGAAGTTCAAGGATATAGGCATTTCTCAAAGGAAGATGTTACTAAAATGTTTCTTTCAATCAATTATATCTGCTCATTGTATAAGCTGAATAATATGTTGAGAAACGTACCACTTGTCCGCTGCCGCTTCCAATGTTGCAAATGTTTAAGCCTCTGATCTCCTTTTCAAAAATCGGAAGCCCAAAATATTGTCATTGAAAATCTTTATGTGCTTTACTACAAAAAATTAGGTGGTTGCAAGCTTTACATTTTATCAGGTTTTTCAGGGATTTATTTATGCTTTTGCACTTCTGCAAATTAGCTGGTAAGAGACTTAAAACAGGAAGTCTCACCATTTGATTTTGTTCACCCCAAGAGCGAAGGCTGTGGCCAAAGTTACGCCTCGAATGTACTGCAGCAATTGCAAAAAGTCTTTTTGAATAAAATGCGTTATTACTGTATACTGTATTACCAAAACATGTTATAAATACGCCAAGACACATGCAATTATAATGCCACTTTCACATTTTTGGAAAGAGGATTTAACAATTTTGTTTAAGACTCAAAACTTTACCCCATTGGACTGCATTTAAGCACAGTGAGAAGTTGCAGCAGAGTGGTACGTTTCTCAATAGCAAAGTGTTCAGCCCGGATGCGCTATGTACAGTTATATAGTAAATAATCGGAGCCAACATTTTTACAAGTCCTGGGGGTCCTTTAATAAGGGCCTATCCTTTAAAGAAAGGTTCCTGGATATTGATTTGGAAAAATGTAAGCTTTACCTAACCCTAAACCCTTTACTGGCCGGAATGCAACCAGTGTTCGGGAAGGGCGTGCTCATGGAGGGGTGGAACAAGATCCAGCTTAACCCTGCGAACCTGCACGGAAGATGGGCCATCAAGCTGAGGCCAAACGTCCGGAATTATCCCGTTATGGAGAGCATTGGATTTCACCGTTTGTATTGTAAACACAGGGAAACACGCACACGGCACTCTCTGTTTACTGAACAAAACTGTTGCACACTAATGTTTTTGGTTCAACTTGGCCGACTCTTGACAACGTTCATTCCAGGGGAAATGCGCCGAGCTTGTCTTTGACGTTGAACACGCAGAGCCATTACCAGCACAGCCGTGGCACTGAAGCCAGAACGCTTCGCTCTTACTTCTCTAACGAAACGGAGGGCGTGCGAGCTTCAACGGGCCAGTTTTCAATTACACCGTATTGGAAAATAAATGGCTTCTAGGCCACGGAATATCTACCGAATTTTATACGTTTCCACGCAAATACCTTGTGTATTTGCTGCTTGGATAACAAATTGCCGTATCATGTGTTACAATTACCTCCTCAGTTCGGCCGGCCAATACATCTTCCCAATGAAATGGGTTGAAAGCTATGAATTATGGCCATATTTCAGTCTAAAAGAAACAAACCACTAATTGCAATGTGGCCTCTCGGTAATTTTGAGAACGAAAGAGAGAGAGAGAGAGAGAGAGAGCAGAGAGAGAGAGAGAGAGAGAGAGAGAGGGAGCAGAGCAGTGCTCCAGCACTGGGGAAATCATTTACTGCTGCTGCTGCTTTATTTTGGTTTCGAATAACAGACACTACTAATTTGGTGTGGGCCTGACCCCTAACCCCACCCCCCTGCCCCCTTGGGGGAACACTCCAATCAGCCCGCAGCTCGACCAAGTTCTCCCTCTCCCTCTCTCTCTCCCTCTTTCTCTCTCACTCTCTCACTCCCTCTCTCTTTCTCACTCCCTCTTTCTCTCTCACTCTCTCTCTCTCTCTCTAGCCGCCTTCTCGCTACCAGCGAGAAGGCGGCTAGAAGCGCTACCTTCTCGCTACCAGGCTAGAAAACTTGGATTGGAGACCGCCCCTCCTGAAATGCTTCTGCTAATTCCCATTTCCTTTATAATCACAAGCTTTCATGTGAGTTGAGTCGGCGGAGGGGGAGGGTGGGGTAGGCTGGGTGGGAGGTTGTGGGGGAGTGTGTGTGTGGTAATTACTCCGGGGTCCTGGGCATTAACCCGGCCAGGTGTCACTGGATGGCCTGTTTACCTCAGTGATTAATGAATGGGCTGCTAGTCTCTCTCTCTCTGAAACCACCACCACCTCACCTCACCCACTCACCCCCATCCGCCCGGACCCTCCCACCCGGCCACAGCCCGCCACACTTTTATTTAACATGGAGCGTGCCGCGGAATCAATTTGCAGAGCAGTGACAGATCCGAGCCACGTCAGGCTGAGAGACGTGGACGAGAACTTCTTGTCTTCCTGTGGGTGGGTGGGGAGGGCGGCCCAATCTGCCAGGACTGCTAACCTGATTAGTACGTCTCATTAATAGCGTGCGCCTTAACATAACATTTGCGTAGATTTCGAAGATTTTTTTTTAAATTGTGGTGATGAGGATCATTTGTGAGGAAGCCAGTATTTATATTTATATATATTTTTTCCAACAGGAAAAAATAATACGACTACACTGAGCAAATAAAAAAACATAAAAAATATTCAACATGTTTTGAACCGTTTCACCCACATAACTTGTCTTTACGGCACCGATGTCAAAGTTAAATCCAATAAGCTGTTGCTGTTTGAGAACGCAGAGTTCAGCCGCTAACAGGCCTCTGTCTGGCTTGCATTAAAAGATTAAACTTTTCATCGTTTCCTTTTTTCCCCCTCCGTTGCTGATTGTACAATAGACCCAGCCAGACCTCACCTGATGCCTCTTTTGTCTGAATGGCAAATATGTTGTTTTTTGTTTTTTTTACGGCAAAAAAGCTGTTATGTGTGCTGTGATGACAAGGGGTGTGAAAGCAGAACGGTGTTGTCCTCCCCTCCCGTCTGTCAGAGTGGATGTGGGGAGGAGAGGTTGTGTGTACTCAGGTGATTACCTAATCAGTGTGTCCTCTCTAAAGAGGGGACCAACAAAGGTTCACATCATTCAGACAGACGGGAGGAGTGAAAAAAAAGGAAAAACACACACGGGTCTCTCATAGGGCAAACAAGTGGTCCATCGCTATGATAAAGTGAAAAAAATTGGTCATTGGATCAACTTAAACAACAACTTTTTGGCTCAACTTTATTTTGATGTTTTTACATTCATTTATTCATCTTTTTTTTTTATATCTTTATTTTATATTTCTCTCTCCCTCTCTCTCTCTCTCTCTCTCTCTCTATATATATATATATATATATATATATATATTTATATATCATGTGAATTTATATTATATTTATATTTCTTAATATGTTTATTTTTCATAAATGTATTCATTTTCCTATTTTATTTTACAACATCAGAATTTCTCAATTTTTTTCACTTTTCCTATCCTATGTCCTATGATTGAAACCTTTTTTGTCTTGTATTCTTATCCTTTCGGTACATTTTCCCATGTGTCTTGGATTATATATATACACCGATCAGCCACAACATTAAAACCACTGACAGGTGAAGTGAATAACATTGTCAGAGCATCTCCAAAACGACAGGTCTTGTGGGATGTTCATGGTATGCAGTGGTTAGTACCTACCAAGAGTGGTCCAAGGAAGGACAACCAGTGAACGGGTGACAGGGTCATCGGTGCCCATGGGCTCATTGAAAAAGTTAATGCTACTATGATAGAAAGGTGTCAGAACACACAAAGATAGCATAGGAAAAAGGTGACCTGGTCTGATGAATCATGTTTTCCTTTACATCATGTGGATGGAACGTGTGTATCATTTACCTGGGGAAGAGATGGCATCAGGATGCACTGTGGGAAGAAGGCAAGCAGGCGGAGGCATTGTGATGTTCTGGGCAATGTTCTACCGGGAAACCTTGGGTCCTGGCATTCATGTGGATGTTACTTCGACACAAACCACCTACCTAAACAATGTTCCAGACCAAGTACACCCCTGGCCTCCAAATTCCCCAGATCTCAATCTGATCGAGCATCTGTGGGATGTGCTGGAACAACAAGCCCGATCCATGGGGGCCCCACCTCACGACTTACAGGACTTAAAGGATCTGCTGCAAACGTCTTGGTGCCAGATACCACAGGACACCTTCCGCGGTCTTGTGGAGTCCATGGCTCAACGGGTCAGAGCTGTTTTGGCGGCACGAGGGGGACCTACAAGATATTGGGCAGGTGGTTTTAATGTTGTAGCTGATCGGTGGTGTATATAGCCTACTGTGTGTGTGTGTGTGTATGTGTGTGTGTGTGTAGTATATTTTTTACTTTATTTAAAAAAAAAAAGTAATAATCTTAACTAGCTACCCAGTTACCAAGTAAACCCAGATATATAATGGTGCATGTCTAAGATAAATATACTATATAATTCCTAATTAGTTATAATTCAGCGTTCATGATGTCTCAAATTTAGGTTGAGTCACCCTCAGAAATAAAGACATAAAGCCCCAGAAATAAAGGATTAAAATTAAAATTCCAAAAAAATAAAAATATCCATATTTCAGCAGCTGCCGTCGTGTACTGTGGTTTTTTTTTCCTCTCCATCTGTGTTTTTGAGATCTCATTCCAAACCTTATTAGGGGGAGTTATGGGCGGGGAGGGGGGAGCACTAGATTCAACTTAGGCTTAATGGCTGCGTGTCGTGACAGAGAGCGTGTTTCTCCCCCGCTCCCGGCATGCCGTGATGACATCACTGCCGGGGCCATTAGCTCACCTGATGAGTTACGAACCGCCGTGTTTATTGTGCTGCCGCTCTTAATGGATTGCGTTTTGATTGTGTCCGCCAACACCTTGACGGACGACATTGAGTTCTTACAAGCGCTACATTTCCAGCAGCTGTTTGGGCCGGATTGTCTGTCAAAACAACATGGGGGTTGAATCATTTAGTGGTAGTCGAGTTAGGGTGGCACACACACACACACACACTGATGGTATGGTATTCATTGTTGTGACTATAGCCCAGGTGGGGTTTTTTGGGAGAGGCGTGACGTGACGTTCTGATCAGTATCCCTGACCTGACTGTGGCCTGTTGCTCGGGCTTCTGCAAAAATTGGCTCCATGCTACGGGGAAGTGGACGCTCAGGTGGATTAATACAGCGTTATGAAACATAAACAATGTCAGAGCTCTGCATTTTCCCTCGTGTTTTAACACCTGCCGGCTTGCGCCCATATGTCACTTTATCCGTCTTTTCGTTGGAAACGTGACGTGACCTGACGTGAGCCCGTTGCGTTTTCTTTCCACTAGGCCTGTAGAAATAACAAAAATAACCTATTTCTGCACAGTTTGACCATAAATACTTATACCATAATACGTTTTCTTTTTTGGGTCACGGATTGCCCACCTCGCCTAATATTTACTTTTGCAACTATCATTAGAGCCTTGACATTTTGACGCGTGAATACATTGAGGCGTGAACAAAAAGCCTTTAGGTGAATTTGGCTCTTGTCCAAGTCGCTGAATAACATCCAATGCTATTGTTTTAGTGGGATGTGTTTCTGTGGGTTTTTCCCACACTGCTACGACTCCTCGCACTCGACCCATTGGCGCAACTGTTGAAAGGTTTGAATTTTGACGTGACATTTAGCAACAGATGATGATTTAAATCCTAAATTGACTAGGCTGACTTATAATGGCAGCATATGTAACTGTGGAAAAAGTAATTGATTTAAATGTATTTGCTGCATCGCAATTTAACGGCAAAAAAATACCTTTTTTCCCCTTCCCTGCAGCATATCATCTGCCCTATAGCTTTTCTGTCCATCTTTCCATTCCCATTTCCCGCTCTAATTTTGCAAAATAACACGATTTTCGACCCGCTTGTGACATTTGGGCGATCCCCTTAGCGTGCGGGAAATCCAACTGAATTGCAAGAGAGGTGAGGGGTGAGGGTGAGGAAAACTCTTGGAAAAAAGGAAATTGAGCGTTAACTACAAATCAGCGGTTATTAATTTTAGCCTGACAGGAGGGAGAAAGCAAAAAAGAGGGAGAGAGAGAGAGAGAGAGAGAGAGAGAGAGAGAGAGCGAGAGTGCAGTGGTGCAGTGTGTGTCTGTGGGTGACGTCAGTGCTGCTGCAGCTTTGGCCCAATACACTCATAGGGCGACTGAATAGACGACATGGGGGGGCTAGCGTAGAGGGGTGCGGGGTGGAGGGGGGTGCGTCGGGCGATCGCACCTCGCCGGACAGAGTGAGAAGTGACGGCTCCTATATACAAACATGAGAGGAAAAAGGAGTCCCGGCGGCGGTGGCGGCCATCCATCCATCACAGGCGTCCCCTTTGTACTGTAGGTCTGGAGAGGGGTCAGGCTCCCTGGTCCAGCGCTGGTGGTGGTGTTAGGGGGGAGGTCAAGGAGAGCAGCCCTTAACACCCCCCCCCCCATTTTTTTTATTTTGTTTTAAACTATAAAGGAAGCTGTTATCTAACTTGTTCTCCACAGAGGTGGTGGCCGAGGCCTCGGACACCTGCACAATGTCACTGTGTTTGGATTTGGGAGCCCCCCCCCCGGTCCGATAGGGCCAGCCGGGGGCTTCTATCTTATTAGATCCTGGTGCTTAACAATAACAGAGGAGAAGGCACATTAGATTTAACCCTAATTTATGGCATTCGATGACAGGGCCGGGGCCGGGAATCCAACTTGGACATTAGCGGGGCCAAATTGATGCAAAGCACTTACGGAGCCCATCCAGCGGCCTAGTGCGTCCAGCGCGAAGATGCTTGTCCCACCGTAAATATTATGGCTTGTGGAATATTTCAGCTTGTCAAAACAAAGCGCCGCAATGGCTTTTAACGTTCTTAATCTCTGGGTTGATTGTTCACAACAGATTCTTGACTCGCTCCTCCTGCCTTACATCTGCTGAGGCAGTGGGAGCGTGACAAAATGGACTCTGAAACCAAATGTTCCTAACGTCTAATGCAAGTCAATCCAGACTGGAAATATAAAATACCTTCTTGCGTTATGGAAAGGAAACGGCAGATTTCTTCTCAAATGTATGTTCCATTTTGTTCAGTCCGATACACAGTTTCCTCACATCAAGACGAGAGAATTACATTTAATCTTGTTTGAGTTCAATTCAAATCAGAAAAGGTCTCTCTGTGTAAAAGAAAGTTAAAAAGCAGCTCATTTTTTGGGGGGACCGGTGAACTTAATGTATCCGTTTGCAACTAATGAACGTGAACGGGAATGTGAGCGTCGTTAATGACGCTCACGCACTGTATTTTAAGGCCCCTGAGGATTTACAGCACCCGGTATATTTGCTTGGCTAGTGCGTCTGGCAATTCAGACGCAGCTACCAGTACTGTTGGAGCCAGTTGATATGAATATTTGAATGAGTTTCATGAACAAATCAGTACAGATTCCAACTGGAAAAAAATCTCACATTTTTTTGCAAATTGTGCCCGCTGGGTCTGAAAAAACAAGCCCGAACGGCTGTCACATCGGCAACGAATTCGAAACAATACATCGAGTTGAAGCATCCAACCAGTCCTGGCAAATATCTGAGAGTGAATGATGATCACAAGAAATAATTAACAGAGGGTAAGACCATGACCATGATCCATGGTTTTCAACTGCTGCATAATTTGCTTCATGCAGGCCAAATAAGATTTCCATTGCATCGACAGTGTACCTTTACTGCACCTCCTCTAATATGACACGTTGTATATATGGTAGAGAATATACTCACATTGTTTTTTCTTGGCTTTTAAAAGTAATCTCTGTCCCTGATTCTATTGTAGGATACACTAATTAATTGAGTTTGGGGAGTGGGCAGTGGCCATGATTGGGGTCATACCATGAATGTGGTAGATGAATGTTAGAACCATGAATAAGCCCACAGCAGCTAAATACACAGGGTTTTTTTTTTTTTCTCAAGTTGTTTTGAATATTTTACAGAAACTCATTATCATTATAGACATTATATAATTATTTTATAATATAAAAGTATTATATATTATATATAACTTATATATATACATTATAGAAAAAAAACCAGAGCCTTTACTGCTGAGGGTAAGTTCTGTCATTTGAATCCATGCGTCAGCCAAATAATGCTCCCTTTATGTGCTGAATACACAAAATATTTTAACTATTTTAAATTGCACTGCTGTAGCATATATTTTCTTTATTTTATTGATTGATTGATTGAATATTTATATTATTTTCTATGAGGGCTATAGTTTTATTTAATTTATTTTAATTATTATTATTATATATATATTTTTGCCTAATATTTTTTTATTAAATTTTTTTTTTTTTTTTTTAACAGAGGGTTGAAAGCGCCTCCGGGCTGAATCTAACCTACAGCGACTCAGTGGGAGGGTTTTTTTTGGGGGGGTTTCTTTTTCCATCAGACATCTCCTTCTGTGTTTTCCATAAAGTATAATTAGTATTTAATAACCAACTTAAAATAAAAACAAAAAGGAGACCGCGCGAGAAAGTGCGATGGACACAACCATGGCCACATGATTTAAGTTTTAACTGCCATTATATTGTCTCTTATGTTTGTAAACATGGATCTTTTTTTTTACACACTATATTCATAACGCACATGGTTATGGTTTCATATCAAATTTGCATTTGTTATTGTTACCGCTGCTGTCGGCGCCATCTTGCCTGCTGAGGAAGGGAACGCCACAGCTGCAGGTACAGGTGTTAACGAGCTGAATGGAGGAATCCATTCGGTTCTGTCTCATGTGGGCAGACCAGATTTTATTTTATTTACTTTAACAATAATTCATTTTTATATATTAATGAATTTTGTATTTACAATTGGTGTAAAGCCGCAGTATCCAATGTATATCAGTCCGCTGTTTAATAATATTTAGTGTTAAATCATTTTGTTTGTGATATTTCCCTCACACCCCTTGTGTCCATTTTGGTTTGGCCATGTCCCCGTATACAGTACCTACAGTTCCTGCATCACAATCACCAGCAGAATAAAAAATATCAAATATATACAAATAGCATAACAAAAAGCAATCGTCAGATATATAAAAATATACAGCATATACTAAATGGGATACTATGCACAGGATTAATTCGTGTTATGGGTATAAATTACAAATATGAATTATTACTATGTACTAATGACATTGTTACAGTATGTGAGCTTTCGTTTGGTTCGGTTCTTTTGGTCGAGATGTCTTCCTTTTAAACCTGTTTTAAGTTATTTTGACCCCCCCTCCGACCCCACGCCTTGTTTTGGGAACCCATCCCACATTGCACATTTGACATCTGAAGAGCGTCAGGCCCGCGCCCTTTTGGACGTTCCGTACCGGCCCAGCGGCCTTGGACGAGGTTTTGGCCGAACGGGGCCTCGGTCTTTGACTGGCACGTAGCTAAACACCGCCACCGCCTGACTCATTTCAAGAGTGGGGGCTTACGACGAGATAAGGTAAACAATCCCTCGGGGGGGCTCGGCGTCCACCTATGAGCGCCACCACGCCAAAAAAGAAAAAAGAGCTGGCTAATGAGCTCTTGGATAAAAGTCTTTGCGGAGTAAATCACTGTCGGATGGAGGCACGGTGTTTACGCCCAGCGTTAATATTTTGATCAGCGTGTTTAAGAGAACCAGCTCCTTAATGCACAAGCCCCCTTCTCCTTTAATGGGGGGAGTTAGCTGTTAGGCTAACGGCTAACAGCTCGTCAATCTCCCACCAAAATTTTGTTCAAAGGGCAACACGGCCGCTGCGAGAGGCCGGATTAAAGATATTCTCGGAAACTGCGTTTGTTACTTCATACCTATTTACTGTGTTTCCCGGGGACATTAACAACATTGGGGTTTTTTTTATTTGTTGTTGTTTTTTTTTTTTTACATTTATTTCGCTAGCTCACGTCAAACCTAAAGGTGTCGTTTTTTGTGCGTTGGGTGGCCCCCGAACGAAAACATCGCTTCACGCGTCCCGTCCCCCCCTTACCCTTCTCCCGCCTTTTTCATTTCGACCCGTCAACGCTCCGTTTACGGCTCGCTCTTCAAATGTGGTTTTGGCAGTTTGGCCGGAGAACTTTCGCCCTCCCCATTCATTCCGTTTCGGCAGCGAAAACATGGGTCGGCGTCCAAGCGCTGCGTGGAATTAAAGAGCCGTTAGCGTTATGATATCAACCGCAGGCACGTCCTTTTGGCACCTTCAAAGTGGGGCCTGTCGCCCCGAGCCGAGGTCGCCCTGTTTGTTATTTAATATGCTTAAAAAAATAATTAGACACAAGAAAATATGAAAAGATTGTTGAATATATATATATATTTTTTTTTTTTTCAATGAAACTAGATCAGATGATGTGAGATAATAACAGTATTGTGATAATAATAACCTTGGGATACTAGAAAAACCCCAAATGCAAAAAAAAAAACCTCCCCAAATTCATTCATCATACTACATCTTGAATCAATGTTGACAAAATGTATTCTATATTCTATACTGTGTAAAAACTTACTTGGGGCACATCTCTTACGTCCATATTAAGAAATCTCCTCCTCGTCTCTGGCCACCAGTCCTAGCTGCACAGCGGTGATTATAGCTGTCGCCCGCAGTTACTGTCTCCACGCCGATCGTGGAGTCATTTTCGGGTTCTCGCGCCAGGGGTTGCTGATTGGTTTTACTGAAATCCGCATCGGTGCCGGTGAGGAAACGTCCCCCAGTGATTCCAGAGCCACGTGAGGCACATCTGGGAGATTATACTACACGGCCCCAACGTCTGGGAAGACGCAAACAACCTTCAGGGCCGCTCGCCGTTCAACAAATACTCCTACGGCCGCAATCACACAAATGGAGAATGGATTTGACACGTTTTGGAAAGTTAGCAAGGAGGAAAAGAATAAATACAGAGGATAACTGATCCCAGCGAGTGATCTGCCAGAAACGGCTTGAGACGACATTGTTGAAAGACGGGTTCTTCAGCAAAAAAAGTAAAAATAAAATAATTGCCCGAAACGTGGCTTACGTGAGCACTCTTGTCTCACTTTTGAGATAAATAATGTTTAAATGTAATGTTTAAAATTGTCATTATCATTCATTTATCTGTGAATCACTCAGGGTTCAAATTATTTCATGCATTACCTTATAGCCCTGCGAGGTGAAATCTATGACTGCATTAAAAATCATACACTAAGAAAAAATTAAAAATAAAATCATAGATCAGGGACCAAAAAGCATGATAAGGGGCATTTTCTTATATATTATGTATTTATTTTAAAATATTTATTATTTTATTATATTATAGATGTAATTTATATGTTTTCATTATTTATTTATTAGCTATTCATTTTATTGTACATACACATTCTCATTAAATAGGAATCACAATATTTGTGTTCTGGTTTCTAACCCCAAAATGCATACAAAAAAAATTTTTGTTGCCTGTATTTAGGATTTTCCTCTTTTTTTTGTTCCGTTTCGTTGTTTTGTTTTTTGAGTTTTTAGTGCAGAGATGATCCAAAGGACTGGCTGTGGCACAAAGTGCTTCCGGTGCTCCTGCTCGAGCCATGCACGCCACATGGCTGTGTGCTTTAGCTCTCGGTGCCTGCGGAAAAGCCACAGGCTAAAACCGTACGCACAGTGAATACGACCACTTAATTGTTTAACACTTCTGAGCCGAGAGGGCCCTTTGAAAAGTTTAGAGGCAATTGCTCTCACCACAGGAAACACCAATCTCCTGTAAAGAGAGAGCACTCTACCAAGACTACAAATACAGTAGATATTTATATATTTTATTGTATTTACCTAAAGGCCAACTGTAGAAATTCTATTTCCATTAATTTCCATTTAAACATATTTATCACAAGCTGACATGCACAGTATATCTGAATACATGAGACTTCTCTTGTACATCGTGGTATAGATTTGGTCGCTACAGTATATTGGAGCTAAAATAGCGTTCCGGGCTTTTCTCTTTGAACGATTTGGCCCAATTTGGAAGAACCAACTGTTTACAGTTAGGTTCTGGGCCGCTCTCGTATGGAGGAACTTGTTCTCCAAACATTTACAGTGTGAAAAAAATATCTGAGCACTCTATTTCTGTGCAGCTATATATATATATATATATATATATATATTTTAAAAAAAAAATAACACACTGAATACCGCTTTGTTTTCTGTAAGGAAAGCCAGTCTCTGTCGCCAATTAGCTGCTGACGTTTCAAGATCTGACGCCGTGGATTCCCTTGGAGCTGGTTGACCTCTCCACGAGATTGGTAAAGTTTTTCTCTTATCTTGTGCGCCGAGTAACAGAATGTTTCTCAGGTGGAGTACACCCCTTCAGATGGTGAAGAGGTTCTTCAACTCAAGATGGTTGTCTGAAGCACCGCCGTGACCACAAAGAACCTCTGAAGAGCCCCGGCCCCAATGTCGCACATATTAACATTAACAGCCACACTATTATAACCACATTATTTTCATTTTATTATCAATAATGGTTTTCTTTGGAGTCTCCGTTGGGTTTTCAGACACCGGATTCCGTCCACTTTGATAGTCGGACTCTCTCAAGACACAGACTTGCGATGAGTGGCTATACCAAAATGAATTTTAGGAATTTCATTATGCTGTTCAGGCAGAGGGGCGGACTGAGAAAGTCTCCCCGTTACATTACGGGCTTTTTTTTTTGTTTTGTTTTTTTTGTTTTTTAAATGTTATTCATTCCAGATACTGTGCACTGGCTATATCTTTTAATTGATGATTAATCAAAGCTTCTAAGTGTGTTTACAGACCAAACAATGTTTACCAATGTTGACAGATCTATGCTGGTATAGCCGATGCACAGCGTGTGGAATTACTAAAATGTATTAGCAGTCAGTTACCTTTCTGGAGATACCATCCACTCCTCCAAATATTACAGTATTGTATCTGGGAAGCAATTGAGTATAAAAAATAAAATTCATATATGAAATGAAATCACAGTAAATGTGTAGATGCATTTAAGGGGGTTAGAAAGGAATCCTTTTTGAGAGCTTTCCAAAGGTTTCTTGCTTTTCTTTTCTTTTTTGTTTTGATTGATTTCTTTCTTGACTCTGGTACTTTTAAAAACAAACAAAAACACAACATCTCATAAAATTGACTGTGGACATCTGCAGTCATTGTGCATTTTAGCAACCTCTTCCGATAACTTCTATAGCATTAAAATGGACACCGCCTCCAAAGTCTCGAAAGTCAACTTGACTTGGAGCGAGCGAGCGTCGAGCAGTTGCGGGCATCACAGGTCACAGCCCTCAGTGGCCTGCATTTGTACACGCCGGATGGTTTTTCCGCTCGTGGATACTGTTGTGTGCGCTCGCAGAGCAGAAATGCTCCCTCGCGAGGATGGTTTTCCGTTCGCGTGTACTATTCTGTGCGCGTGCGGGTTTCGAGACAAACTGCCATAGCTTCTGAAAAATAATTTGTGACTGGGGGACAGCGACTGCATCAGAGTGGCTGGGGGATCACAGCCACCCTGATGCAGTCGCTGCCTGTGTAGAGGTACTTCAGAAGATGGTCTTTGGCACTTGGTAAGGGTCTTTGGGGCCCTGAAGTAACCACGGTCATCAACCGAAACACTCCAAATAACCAATACATAGCTCTGCAGGGACGTGACACAATGCCAAATGTAAAAACATGAAATTAATCTTTGGGAATTGTTTTGCCGTGGGATTGCCCAACGATAAGGTGTCCACGGTGGCCGAACATCTGAGGTTGAACACCAAATGTGCCAGATCGTTTAAAATCCGCAATCTAGGAGGAAGCCCTCAGTCGGAGCTGTGGGAAAACAGAGGGAAAAGCAGCTCAAAGTGTGCCGATCGATACGTTTTTCAAAGCGCGAGTATCTGAGTCCAAGAGGTGAGAGGCGTCGTCTTTCCCCGAGCAGAGGAGGAGGAATCGTGCAAAACAACGAAAACCAGGGAACGATCGGGGGTAATCCTTTCGCTATTCGCCGCAAGTTTGTCTTGAAGTTGTTTCCAAAGATAGAGCGCTGCCTTGTCATGTCTTACTTCTGAAAAGCCCTGGAAAGTGGGATTGACTTTCAAGCTGGATTTCTGAAGGAAAAGGGTTTTTTTTGTGCAGTAATTGCTATATAATGAGGGCTTCGGTGACCTCCTGCCACATGTTGCCCATGTTGTATTTCTTTTTTTTTCTTCTTCTTATTTGCTCGTCTAAGCAAAGGCAATGGCAACGGCCAGCTCGGTTTTAAAACAGATGGAAAAAATATGTCTCTCCCGAGCTCCTGCAGGAATTTGATTTCTCCCAACAGCTGTCTCGCTTTATACAAGCATGAAGTCAGGGAATCGCCCGTCTCAAATCAATCACAGCGGCTGACGTTTTCCTCCAAACTGTGTTCATAGAGACCAAAGAGTGCGAGAGAGAGAGGGAGGGAGAGAGAGAGAGAGAGAGAGAGAGAGGGCAAGAGAGAGAGAGAGAGAGAGAGGGATCATCACATCGCCGATGGAGCTGACAAAGTTATGTGTTCTTGTTTATGTCCTCCATTGCCCTCCTCCCATTAGCGGTGCAGTCATTTTGGGGAAACAGGGCTGGGTGGGGATGGGGATGGGGCTGCAGGAAATCACCTGACTCCCGGAGAGGGAAATCGTGATTTCTCCTGAACTCTGTTTAACCCAAACGTAACCCCGTGCACCCGCTGTGCCCTGTACACAAACGGTAACTATCTCAAAAAATGACGGAAACATCCACAGTTATCAAGGAGACTTTAGTAGAAGCTCCCACAGCCACAGGTTTCACTTAATAAACAATTTCCAAAGAAAATAATCCCCCCCTCCCACCCCCTTAGCTGGATATGACAGCTTTAATGTACATTTCGGGTCATTATGAATTATAAAATGTGAGTGTGAAGTCCGGGGACAAGTTTAGCACGGGGTATTTGTTTAAACTGTGGAGCCCTGGGTGAGGGCCCACTCACTGGCACAAGCTGTCGAAGAGGCTGGAACAGTGAGGACCTTATTCCTCCCCCGTCACATCAAGCTCAAAATGTTGCTCTCTCTCTGCTTGGGTTCATTTCCACCCCCACGTCAAAGGTGCTGTGAATTCAGCCTCGTAGCGAACAGGGAGTTAAATAGAACTATCTATAACAAAAAAGAATTGCGTGACCTCAAAACAAGAGGGGAACCGCCCGGGTAGGGGAGGTCCGGCGATTTCTTTATCACATGCAGAGACTTTTAATCGGGAAAAAATGATTACCGTACTTAGACACCTCGGTCGGTCGCTATAATACGGCTCTTTTAGATATTGTCAAGAGCGTGTAATAGATCTGCTTAATGGATGTGGAACTGCTCGCTAAACTACCCTGTGGTGCGCCCACCTGTATTCATTCCAAAAATTCCTGTTGGGTTCTACACAAGTCCAGAACTACACCCTTGATGAAAACCTTTGATTCGCAGCACGGGCGGGGGCCTGGACTCGCCCGCGGCGTTGTTGAGGCAGAGCCGAGAAACAGCTCTCCGGTCTCAGAGGCAAGCCGGTCCTCTTAAGTACCACCCAAGTGCCATTTTAGACCCCCCCCTCCCAAGGGTAGTTCATTAAGAAGAACGTGCCACGCTAGTCTCAACAATCATTTCAGCCGGAATTATCTTTGAGAGATTCGAAGAAGAAGAAGAAGAAGAAGAAGTAGGGGAGGAGGAGGAGGAGGAGGAGGAGGAGTCGGAGGAGAAGAAGAAGAAGAAGAAGAAGAAGAAGGAGGGGAGGAGGAGGAGGAGGAGGAGAAGAAGAAGAAGAAGAAGAAGAAGAAGAAGAAGAAGGAGAAGGCGCCTTGTCAAGGAGAAAGTCCAAGGAAAACAAAGAGAAGAATGGCGGAGAGGCTTGGACAGAGTAGGGTTTCAGGGTTTTCGGTCTAATTGGGATCATACGCCGCATGTGCAGTTTTTGGCTCATAGTACGCCGGATTAATCAGAGGGGTCTTTAATCGTGGAGCAACCGTGCCGTGCCTGGGCCATGGACGGGGGATGGAGGCCAACACGCAGAACCCCCCCCCAGACCTCCCCCAGACCCCCGTAGACCCCCCACCCCCCAGACCCCTAGCCTGGTCTCGTCTAAGCACGCACCTTTTGACTCCATAAACACCCGCCGCCTCCAAAAATTGGGGTCAAACCCCCTTCGTTTCGCTCGCAGCAGCAGCGCTATCATGCCCTAATGATTAAATTGCGTTGGGGACGGGACGTTCTGCAAGTTCCTGGCGGCCGCCTCGTCCCCCTGATTGTAATTTATGTCGGAAGTCATCGCTGTCCAACACTCGGGCCCGGGAGAGAAAGCGCACACGTGGATAATGGCTGCATCCTTCCGACTGTGGAGGATTTGACCCTCCGCCATACACGACCAAGGTTACCTCACGTCTACAAAATAA
This sequence comes from Zeus faber, assembly GCF_960531495.2. Taxonomy (NCBI): domain Eukaryota; kingdom Metazoa; phylum Chordata; class Actinopteri; order Zeiformes; family Zeidae; genus Zeus; species Zeus faber. Next base: position 8,066,094 of record NC_137192.1, read on the forward strand.
CAAAAAAAATCTTCAATGGGCAAAGGAAAAAAATGACGGGTATTTTATTTATCTTTGTTTAAAGTTTGTGATGAAGTTTTTCTTTTTCATTAGGCCATAGGCCGGCCTTCAGGTCTTATGTTTGGGGTCACCCATCACTAATCTGCATATGATTAGTGCCTGACATAAATTTGACATTCTGGGCAAGGACTGATTAGTCATTTGCTCAGATGGTGGTGTGTGTGTGTGTGTGTGTGTGTGTGTGTGTGTGTGTGTGTGTGTGTGTGTGTGTGTGTGTGTGTGTGTGTGTGTGTGTGTGTGTGTGTGTGAGTGTGTGTGTGTGTTGCTGCAGATGTCCATGTCAGCCGGGAGATCTTTAACCGAAACTGAGAGGTGTTACGAAAGAGACCACCGGGAAAAGAGGAAAAAGGTGCACTTTCAACAAAGCATATTTGAGATGCTCAACGAGTCCTTAAAATCTGAATTTCCGTGATTGAGAGGAGTCTAAAGAAACTGTCACTCAAAATGAGCGATATCCCCTGTGTGTGTGTGTGTGTGTGTGTGTTTGTGTGTGTGTGTGTGTGTGTGCGTGCGCGTGCACGTGCGCGTGTGCGCGTGCGCGTGCGTCCAACACTCATTCATTCAATGCCATCCTAAAAAGCTTACTTTCTAACATTTTTTTTTTTTTTTTGGAAATGCTATTGTTTTTTTCCAGCAATATTTGAGGACTTGTGCTGTGTTAGCATGATATTGTTGCTGGTACTATACCAGACTACGTAGTCAACTAACACGCACTTGAACAAGAAATTAAGACAGTTTGAAATGTAGGTGTTTTCTGTGCTTGGAAATTTGGTGCTCTTGGTCATTCTCCCTCAAAGAAATGTTTTCTCTTTGCGCGTCATTGTTTACAGCACACCTTGCCAAAATGGCATTATGAGCATGTACCACTCTTCGACCTAAATTGAGCTTAACTCCCCCCCCAAAACATTACAGTGCAAACACCTTAACCATGAAGGACACACACACACACACACATGCGCACACACACACACACACACACACACACACACACACACACGCACACACACACACACGCACATGAACACGCACGCACACACACACACACACACACACGCACACACACACACACACGCACATGAACACGCACATGCACACACACACACACACACACACACACACGCACACGCACACGCACACGCAGACGCACACACACACACACACACACACACACACACACACACACAGACACAGGCACAGGCACAGGCACAGGCACACGCACATGTGCATGGACCACTTTAGTTCTTAAAGCAAAGAATAGAGACAGAGAGATTGTGAATTGGGTATCCATTCGATATTTTTTATTCTTTCATACAGGACGATTTTGTAATAATTTAATCATTTTCAGCAAACCCAGCACATAGTTTGAATAATACAACCTGTGAATCAAGTGTAACTTTGTGTTACAGTGCGCGAGTCCATCCCTTAAGCAAAGCTTCAAATATAGCCCATATAGAACTGATATGTCCAACATATTTGGTTTGGTTTATGGATTATTTATTTATTATTATTATTATTATTATTATTATTATCTTTTTTTTTTTACCGGTCAAAAGTTTTAGAACCCTCACTTTTCCAGCTTTTATTCAAATGTGCGCAGTTAAATGTCTCAATGTACTCTGTAATTAAAGCATATAACAAATAAAACATTGGACACAAAAAATAAATCATGCAATCGTGTTGTTTAACAAAATGTAATCAAAAACTTTTGACACATCCAAGTAGCCACCTTTTGCAGATGTAACAGCCAAACACACTCGTGGCATTCTTTCGACAATGGAAATCAAATATTGTTGGGAAAGTTCTTCCCAACACTGTTGCACAAGTTCCCACAAATGTGTTTCACTTGTAGCTTGCTTTGCTTTCACCCTTCTGTCCAGTTCATCCCAAACCAGCTCCATGGGATAAAAGTCTGGAGACTGTGCTGGTGGCCCTTCCATGATTTGAATCCGACCGTCTTGTTCTCTTCTTCTTCTTCTTTAGTTGTGACATAGCCTGGAGGTATGTTTTGGGTCACTATCTTGCTGTAGGATGAACCCCTGACCAATGAGGCCAGAGGGCACTGTATGGTGCTGCAGCATGGTGCTGCATAATGCTGCGGCAGCCCTTTTGGTTCAGGGCGCCGGTCACTGTGCAAGTCGCCGACTCTGAATCCAGCCAAAGAGCCCAAGACCATCACACTTCCTCCTCCATGTTTGACAGTTGGTTTCACACACTGAGGAACCATCCTTTCACCTCCTGAACCCAAGACTTCAAACTTGGACTCCTTGGTCCAGAAAACCTTCTTCCGGTCTTCGGTAATCCACTGGCGGTGCTTCACGGGCCAGACACACCTCTTTTTGTTTTTCTGACATCTTAGCAATGGCTTTCTTACTTTCTTAATGGCTCTTACAACCTGTCAAACCTGCAGCTTCAAGTCTTCTCTTCACAGTTGAAACTAAGACTTGTTTACTTGGACCGGTGTTAAGCAGTGCTTGAAGCTGTTGTCCTGCTGTGGACTCTCAGAAACTTGTCTTCTGATTCTGTTGTGGCTTTGGGTCTGCCAGACCTCTTCCCGTCAGAGTTTCCTCCAGTTTTCTTTCTTTGCGATTTCTCTAAAGGAAAGGCCGACACGTTGAAGGGTTAGAATGGTCTGTCTGCCTTCTTTTGTTAATTGCCTTGTTCTCGCCATTAAGACAGCAATACACGACTTCCCGCAGTACAATATTGTCCAAATAGTGCTTCAGAGGGTGAAATAACACAGTCTGTTCCAACGCTGCTTTTATTCAGACAGGGGCTTTGTAAGTAATCACCAAACGTTGGGACACCTGTAGGAATTGTTTGCATCAATTTTTGAGGCTTAATTTACTTCCATTGCTGCAGAACAGCTGTACATTGTTAAACCATTACTTGTTTACGTTCCACTTACTCCTTACTTGTTCCCTGAAAGGGCCTTTCTTTAGAACTCTGAAATCTGCAATATTTGACAGTGTTTGGTAACCTAAACTTTTTTAAATTTTATTTATTTTAATCCTCTGGCAATTTACTGCTGACCTTTGTACCATTTCAGGTTATTCACTGGACTTGAACTGCTTCAATAATTATTATTTTTTTAAACAGAAAAAGGGGGGGTGTTCTAAAGCTTTTGAGCGGTATTTATTTATCCATCCATTTATTTATTTATTTATTTATCTGTTTATTTGTTTGTTTATTTATTTAATTTGTTTGTTCCTTTATTTGTTTATTTGTTTGTTTATTTATTTGTAATAGCCATATGTACATTTGTGTTGTGAAATAATTAATATATAATATTACTATCATAAATAATTGTTTTATATTAATAGTGCATTAGTATTAGTATCAACAGCAGTTGTGGGATTGTAGCATGTGTGTGCGACATACTCGTCCACTTTGCAAACGTCGGCCCATCTCAGATTCTCCTTCCTCGTGAGCGACTAGTTATTAAAAAATAATTAAACTGGGTTCAAGTCGTAAAAATGAATTACATTACGCACGGAAAGGCTCTTAAAACCTGAATCCGTAAAAGAAAGAAAAAAAAAAGAGAGAAAAGCAATATTTCTGGAGAGCCGCATAGCCGCAAGCCATGCAAATGATCACTCACCATGTAAAAATGATAATAATCATAAAATAGCTGAAGATAACGCCTTACCTTATAACAAAACTACCTCTTGAAAGAGCGTCAAACAAACAGGGGTCGAACGCCTGAGATCTTCTTTGTTACTTCAGGAGAACAGTCTCCACATTTTTATTTCCAATGAGCGTGCATTTAAATGGGGAAGGGTGGGGTTGGGGAAAATGTTTATTGGGTTTATTGGTGATGAAAGACGGGTTAATGATGACATCTTTGCATAACGCAAATAAGCCACAGTGGAAAGACGTCTGTAGCGTCTTTCACATATTCTAAATGTTTTGTGTCTATATTTCGACTTATTTTCCATATCAGATGGATATATTACTGTATTTATTTATAAAATGTAAAATAGGAATATAGATACAGATTGGTAAAGCCTTTTTTTTATCTATTTAAAAAAGTAAAATTAGAAATTGGAAAAAACATGTTTAATGCGTTTATTTTGCCTATATTTATATTTTTGGGGGGATTTCAGGAGCGGTTATAACGACCATGTAAAATTAAAATACCCCAGCTCACATCAAAAATCTTATTTTAAAGCCCCCGCTATTTTAAATATTTAATTCAATTATTTAAGATGCAGGTTCGGGGGGGGGGGTAAATATATATGGACAACATTTCAATCAGAATAAAAATAAAAATATAGGCCGTTATTTAGGCCTATACGAGGCCAAATTAAACAGTTTCATATTTTGTATTTTGTCATAGCCATTGCTTTTCTTGAGTCTATGATTTCTCTCCTACAGTGTTGCCATTTACTTCGTGACAAACCTGTTATTAAACGCATTGTTTGTGTTCTCGGGTGGAGTAGTTCCCCCCACGTGGAATCACAGCTTTTAAAAGGAGCGAATGCATTAATCATGTGAATAAAAGTGTAAAATAAAAAGAAACCCAGACAACACCCCACCTAGCAACGCGTGTCACTTGATGGCGACGAAAACGCCAAGATGAAATACAATAAAAATCAACCCCAAAATCTCCCATCGCGTCGGTAACATGCTCAGTGTTATAATATACTATATATTCCACGAGCAGGCTGCAAGCGACAGGCTGTTTTAGTTGGTCTTCAAATATTTGATAACGATAAATAAATATATACATATACAGTACATATATACGTATACATATATATGAATACAAATATGAAGGAAGTCTCGTCTTGCTTATATATATCTGTATATATATATTTATATAAAAATATATGTACAAATGAATTCATACATACATATATATATATGTTTGTATGAATATACACAAATATATTCATTTATAGATAGATAGATAGATAGATAGATAGATAGATAGATAGATAGATAGATAGATAGATAGATAGATAGATAGATAGATAGATAGATAGATAGATAGATAGATAGATAGATAGATAGATAGATAGATAGATAGATAGATAGTTAGATAGATAAGCAAGAGGAGACTTTCTTCATATTCATATTTGAATGTAAACGTCGTCCTGAATATGGCCTCGAGTCAGTTAGGATCAAACAAAAGATGATCTAGATATGACATTAAATGAACCAGTTCATGATACTGCTCTTTTTCACCCCCTATCCTCTTCATTTGTAGATGTAGCAGTTGTAGTTTTCCAAACTGGATCAACTTTAAAAAAAAATGCTGCTTTCGTTAGTCAAACCTATGTTTTTTGGATGCCTCATTTTAGGGTGTACATCTCAAATTCTCAATCCGCAAGTCGAGAACAACTGAGAAATTCAGATTGTTTGAATATAAGCATTTTTTTTAAGTCGACCCAATGATGGTGTGCGTGTCACTGCAGCACATTGTTATTATTTTGTTGATAGAGAAAAATATAAAAACTGTAGAGCGAGGGAGTTGGAGAACGTGAGAGAGAGAGAGAGAGAGATGATACATATGGAATGCAGAAATACGATACTAGTTCAAGTGTCACAGTGGAGGCACTTTAGTTCAAATAGATGCACTGTACTTATCCATATGTATTTATTGTGTATATATTTAAGGTTAGCTTTACCTATTTATGTTTAATTAAAAAAATATATTTTATTTTAAGTGCACGTTTGTGTTTGATATCAATTTATCTTCACTAAATTACCTCATTTTGTTCACTTTGTTGATTTGCTTTGGCAATGATAACGTCAACGTGTTAATAAATGTTATTTCCCTGAAACAGAGAGTTGTAATATTTGTCATGTGTGTAATAGCGCTGTTTTGCCCATGGATCCAGAAACATCTAAAGCGCTTATAGCTTTCAATTTCCCGATTTAAAACAGAATAGGTAATGCATATTACATATTAAAAGTTGAATATGCTGCCGTGATCTGCATCACCAGGGGGTACGCAGTCTGGGCAGCTATTTGACACATATCCAAAACAAACATAGACGAACTTTGCTTTCAACCGCAAATAACTAATTCTCTAAAGTCAAGGACCTCCAAACCTGTTTTTGTGGATCTCTGCTATTTCCCCCTTTACTGCGATCGAGCGAACATTAAAATATTCCATTCTAATTAATATTATAATTATTATTATTATTATTATTATTATTATTGTTTTTTGGGTTTTTTTGCGCGCGCGGGTGTGACGTCATACTCATTTTGGTGGCACGTGGGCGTGATGGCACGCGACTGATAATGTCATAACTAATACAGGCGTCAATAAAGGTCAAGAAAGTAAAAAAAATAAATGATAAGGATTATCGGGAAATGTTATCAAATACTTCTTACAATGTTTACATATTTTCAGAATTAAATGAATTCATTTTCATTAATTAAATATTGCATCGTTATTACTATTAAATAATATTTTAAACGAATATTTACGGGCTTTTAAAAACATGTACGTGTACTCGCCTACTCATGAAAAGGGACAGGAGGTTTAACGGAAAATACATTTAATAATTAAACATAACACTTACACCAAAGGAATGCATAAGGTACAAAGTGAATCCTTTGAATATGCAATAGACCTACTGAGCGCTCCCTTTTCAAGAAGTCCATAAGAGCGATTGCAATGCACTGGGTAGGCAACATATTTCTCTTGAAAAACGTCATATTTTACATTATATATCAGTTTTGCGGGTCCACGCAATGCAAAATGCCGCGTGAGAAGTCCAGCATTTACAGAATGATCGCAGATCTTTTTGCTCCCGCGCCACAGCGTCCAGGCACCGCCGCACCGCGCCCGCAGGTCTCGGCCTCTTCTCCGCGGAGGCTGCAGGGCACCGCGTCCGCATCCCCAGCATCCGCCCTGTGCCTCGTCACTCAACGTCCCAGGGGCGGCGTGTCACTCCTCCTGGTTGGCGTCCAAACGGGGACTGGAGGCCTCGGACTGACCGTCCAGCTCCCTGGATCTCTCCTGCTCGGAGAGCTGCTCGCTGCTGGGGATGGAGTTCTTCTTGGGGCGGCCCTTGGGCTTGGTCGGGGATTCCAACCCGCCTCCCTGTAGAACCTGCGGAGAGACACAAAACGTAAGCCCCTCACATATACACCCACCGAAATGCACAGAGGGGATATTTTACTTTTATTACTCATTAAGTAGCATATCCAGCTCATCGATATTATACGTAGTGATGTATTGATCATTATCATTGATTCTATACTATTTCAATAGTTATTGGACCTACAATGAAAATCATGAGTCATCGGATCAACTTTAAAATAAAATATTTCTAATCGTATAACCTACAGTACATATGTTTAGGTTTCCTCAATTTAAAATTGAGTCTAACTCATACGTTGAGAAAACCTAAAAATAATAAATTCAAATTGATCCAATGACTAATTTTTAGAAATAAAGAATAATTCCAACTTACTATTTTCTTCCATTTCATTCTTCTATTCTGGTACC